>NC_045476.1:48887061-48969561 GCF_009650955.1 Corvus moneduloides
CATGTCCTTTGGAGAAGAGGGGGAAAAACATGCTATAAAACCCACCTAAGTCAGAGAATGATGTTAACTTAAGGAAAATGTTCTGTCCTTTCCCAGTCTTAACATCTGCTGATGCTAATGGAAGTTGTTCACTTGCTGATGAGATAATACTGAAATAGTAATTGGAGATTAATACTTAAATTTGTAATTACTTAAGTTTAAATTAAATTTATCTTTTTCCTCTGATTGTCAGGTATGCTGGTTCGTTCCACAAATAAATGCACGTTATCTCAAGTCCTCTTTGAACAGTGTCATAGGATCACAGCATAATCGATGCTATTAACACATCAAGCTAGACATTTACTCCTTTGCCAAAAGTGTATGGTGCACTTGCGTGAAGTATCAGTATATTGGGGAGATGCTGGGAACTGCTGGGATGATGTTTAGGAATTTGCAGTTTGGGCCTACCTTCTGGCTGATGTTAACATCTCTGTATTTACACAAGTGCAAATTTCATTGTGCTAAGTACGTCTGACAAGTCATCTACATCTTTATGTTAAATTGCTTTGTTTTTTCAAAACTAAAACTACCTATAATTCAGCCACTTCATTGAAAGCTGCACACAGGTGTTTGGTGCACTGAGGCACTAAAATAATTTATGTCTATTAGTCTGACCCATCTTAACATTAAAACAAAACTATTTTTGTTGTTTTCTTCAAAAAGCTTTCAATATGATGAATCTCCAATAAAACCAAATGCAACTTCTGATGATTTAAACTGATCTTTTAAAAGATAAATCAGATTCCATGGTTAGCACTGTAATCATCTTGTCATGCTTAGTGTGATTATTCACCTTTTAGAAGTAATAGCGAAGTTTTTCAGGTTCTGCAGTCTTCTGCAGGTTTCTGGAATGAAAGAACTGTATATACATACCACCTAAAACAGACTGCTGGATGAAGCTTTATATTTATGATTCCAAAACCCATAGGAAATTATATATTGACCTCATATTTAATCCAAATGTACTTTAACACAGGACAGGTTTTCCAAGACTTAAATGAATTTAGTGACGGTTTCATTAGGAAATATTGGCAATGTGTCCCTCAATTTGCTAGGAAAATAGTTGTGTCATTATCTGTCATCTTTCGAATAAACAGTTCAGTTAGGTGTGTGCGTTTGAGAACTGTAGCTGCGGCAGTCTGCCCTGTATTTTCAACTGAAAGTGTATGCCTTAGTCTATATTGATCTGAATTTAACACCAAATGTTGGGAGTTTTTTTCAATTACTTTGTAATCAAAGATTGCTTGTTTGGGGAGAAAGTAGAGAAAAAAGATTGTAATGATTTTCATGCAGCAAACTTACCTGGTGTTACATTTGGAGGGTATGTTGGCTACTATCAGTGCGTGCATCTTAAATGGACTGAAAATTTATTTTTAAACTTCCTCCTTTGATTTGGATGGTGCTGAATGGTAAGAATTTCTGTAAAATTTGGATACATCCTGTCTTTTGTTGACGGAGCATAGGCAACACTGTGGTTAACATCTTCTGGAACACAGTACTAATAAATACAATTAGTGTTATTTTAATGGACATTTTTATGTTGCAGTGATCAGTGTAAGCTTTCATAGTGAAGTACATTTAGTACATATGGTATTGCTACAGTACTAATTACATTTATTGCAATGGCTTTTGCTCTGTGTCTCAGCCCTGCTTTTGTGCGGTGGACTGTTTCATAGAGGCATGCTGATAAAATATATGCTATGAACGCAGCAGATGATATTAGAATAAATAAATGTTGAAGTTGGTTATAGCTGTCTGAAGGCCTCTTAGTTATGAAATACATATCAGGGTTAGTCCCAAGGGTTTTGAGGATAACTGTGTCAAGAGAATATATGCTGAAAGGAGAGTCTGCTCTATATGGAGCTTTCCAAATCTGTTGATACAAACTTTGCTACATTTACCACTTCTTATTTTTACCATTGCCATTCCTCAATTGCTCAAAGGTTGCAAACAAAAATAGGGTCCTGTTGCGATGTGTACTCTGCAAATAAAGAAGGCAGGGGTGTACAATCCAGCATGGTGCCTAAGCTACTTTTATAAGGGTGCTTATAATAATAGTCTTGGAATGATAAATAGTGGAGTGCTGTCATTGCAGCAGCACCCCTGGGCTAAGTAGCCATTCTGAGAAGTGGGGCCAAAGACCATGGGCATGGTAAGTGCACAGCCTTGGAGTTATGACTCTTGAGGACAGAGCTTGTGTCTGTCTGGCATTGGGTGCTGGTGCATCTTGATTCAGAACTGCAGGAGGATAACTAATAACCACACCATACTCAGTAGTTTATTGCTTCTGCATAGGTAGTTGTGCTGTCCATGAAGCAGTATCAGACCTGTGCCAGATGTTTAAATTAGGTGAATCCATCTATGATTTTGGAATAAGAGCAGGTATATGAAGTGAAAGACTCTCAGGCCTGATTTGCTGATTATTTTTTTTTCCAGTTGTCACGCAATGCCTCTCATGCTGGCTTCTGCTGGGGTAGAAGAACTGGTTGTTTTTAATTGCTGGTATGCTTTGGGGCCTGAAGTATTTATTAAATTTTTAGTACTAGAAACTGCACTCTACTATGGTAGAGTATAACACTGAAGACTGGGGCCACAATGGAGAAAGGGATATTAAAAATAGAAAAGTAATAGGATACTTTGTCCCACTTCTAATGAGATGCTCGAAGCTGATCAAAGAGAGCACTGAAAGGAGAGGGTAAAGCCAACAAATCTCTTCATGTTTACCTCATTCACTGGAATGTCATCACCCAGGGGAAAGGTGATTCCTGATTTATGGGCTAGATGTGGCTCCCCCTGAAGCAGCTGACCTGTTTTACAGTGCAGTCCCTGACACCTGTGCAACCCTTTTGCCTCAGCTCTCCTGGGCAGATGGCGTGGGGATTCTGTTTCTGAGAGTCTAGCTGGCAACAGGACCTGTGCCCGGTGGAGGTGGCACGCTCGCCCTGTGACGAGGTCTGCGGCAAGAGAGTGAGCATGTGTAGGAATAAAGAGCTCACTTGGTGAAGAATTTCCCTGACGTGGAGAGGTGCCAGTGAGTAGAGTGCACAACGTGATCTGGGTAGTGCAGGGAGGTCAGTCCTTCATAAGTGGAGGAGACCATTAAATAGAGCAGGACCTCAGCAAGCTGGGACTGAAAATATGAAGAAAGAGGAGATAAAGAAGGGGAAATCATGAGAGTTTAAAAATGGGAAGCACTGCAAAGTAACGTTACTGGACATGAGTAAGACTGTAAGACTTGGTGCAGAAGAAAGGGTCTTCTCAGGGATAGGTACTTATGCCAATAACAGGAATGGATGGAATAGAAGTGGGGTGGGAAACGTTTCCCTGCAAGCAAATTTTTGGTCCAGCTTCTGTGCAAAAAGTTTACTGTATTTTTGTTAGAGAGCTCTGGCAAATCCGTGGGATTATGGGAGTAAACTGCTGTTGTCTCACTAGAACTGAGTGGAGAGAGATCAATCTTTTCTACGGCTATATCCAGAAGACCCCCCATCTACTGTCTTACCACCTAAGGGGAAATACCTGTTGAAAGTGTAGTTCTCTCACATTAGTGGTGAGAGAGAGGATGGGTCTGAACAGCCCACTCTTGATGTGGTGATGATTGATATGCTAGTGTGATTGTGGTCAATCAAATGGTCAGCTCCAGCTCTAAGAAGAGCTAAGTAAAAGACTTGATGGCTTTGAAGCTGTGGTTTAAAAAGGAAATGTCTTCTGGCTAAAAGGCTGCACACTAACCATTTGGATTTAAGTTTGGAAGCTACAGTTCTTTCTTGAATTTGTATTTAAACCATAAAAATTATAGCAGGAATTAGTTTCCTGAATTTCAGACTTTTGTTTCATGTACTTTCTTTCACCTGTGACAATCTGAGATCTTTCTAGTGCTCCCATATATGCCTGCTGGGCTTGGTGATACCTCCTGTAGTCAGTCTCTATTGATATATAGCACTACCAGGCCCAGCTCCTTTGGATTAGAAGCCCATTTCCTGTGTGCTGTATCTGCTCTCACAACCTGGCATTGCAGCTTACTGCTCTTTCCCATCTTGAAGGTTAGAAGAGGATTAGGAAGTGAAGAGAGATGGGTGCTGGGAGTCAGGCAAAACAAGGGCAGTCCCACAAGTTCCTGGATGTTCTCACTGCTGCTCTGGGATCAGAAATTCTCTTCTGTCTCAAGAGGGAGGGGAAAAACTGATTCTGTGACATCTCATTATAATACTGCCCCATGTTTCATTCCCAAATAAAGTGAAAACTTTGAATTAGTTGACTTAGAAAGTTGGCCAGAAATGCATGAAAAAATAAGTGCAGTATTTAGGAGAATCCACCACAGAAATGTCTGGGAGTACATTTGTTTTCACATGCTGTTATTTTCTGCTGTTCTTAAAACATTCTTATGGGCAAGAAAGCCTGCATTTTTTGTGGTAGTTTTAAATTCTTCAGCAGCTGGTGTTCCTGTGTCTGTTGGGATACCTGATCAGGAAAATAGGCCTTCAAGCAGACTCAGTTTACTCTATGGCATATGCCACAAATGTGACAGAGCATCAGAAATGTCTTTCTGTATGTGTGGTGTAGAGCTGATTTTAGGTAATGTAGTAACTGTTAGACCGGGGGCTTGGGGTGTCTGGCAGTTTAGCCTGATACCTGCACAGAAGTCTCATAGCTGAGCACCAGAAGCAGTAAGGTGGTAGATAATGGCCAAAATTGTAGCCCAATTTGGACAGTAGACTGCCTAAAGTAGCAGACCTGTCAATTCTAGTAAAGATCAGGACAAAGAGGAAACTCAGTGCCACTAAAAATATAATTATTTTTATTTCTTCAAAGTAATTCTGGGGAATAGTCTGCTAAAAGAATAATGCAAAAGATTCTGAATTTTAAAGTTTAGTCTTGTATTACTCACAGACTCCTTCAATGACAAGGATGTTGTCTTCAGATGACACTAGGTGAATAGTTAGGTGAATAATTTCAGCGTAGATTTCTCTCTTTTTCTTAAAAATGTGTGTAACATTTTATGTGTAGGGCACCAGCTGTGTTGGCCCTAATCACGTATCAGGTGAGGCTGAGGTGCAACGCTCAATGTTGTTGCAAAAAACATATTGTCAAAGGACTTTCTTTATGGATTGTGAGTTCAGGGCATGTGTATTATTACCAAAATCCTGCTGGGGTTATGGTGTCAGCTTTTTATGGTAAGGAATTATAGCAGATCAGTTTGGAGAACTGTGCAGTTTAATCTGTGGCTTGTGAGTTTTTGGTTTGATAAATTAGTTCTTGTTGTTGTCTGTGCACTTGTGTAAGAAACATGGTTTGTACAAAGCTTCACTAGTGAATGCCAGTGACAAACTTTGAAAGATTTTAGTGTTGCTTGTTGCTTAACCAGTGAGCAGATGTGAACCATTTCTTCTTCCTCCTCTATCACTGGTGCAACTGCACTCTCCAGTATTGAATAAACGGTCCCCTGTTAGAACAACTGACGTCTGGAAGACTCTTCACAGTACTTCACATAGCAATGTTCTGACTCAGCCATTAGTTGTCAGAGCTCAAATCGGGGTCATCTCAAGAAATCTGTAATGCCTTTTACTTCTAGCAAGAGCTGGCCTGAAAATCTGCTTAATGTTGTCATTCAAAATTTACATGGTTTCATTAGGCTTATTAAAAGCAATGAAAAATGCAGCAGTATGTAACACTGATAAAGCCTTTTCACCTTGCTATTTCAAATCACGTTTACGGACGATGGATTTAGCTTCCCGCTAGCCCTGGGCAGAGGTATTATCTCCATTTTATGGACAAGAAAACTGAGTTAGATTCAATGACTTGTCCAAGGTCATACGTAAGACTGATGGTATTGGGGAGAAAATAATGTTCAGATTTCTGCCTTAATTAAGTGATAATTTTTTTGAATAAACTCAGTGTCTTAGAAAAGATGCATTGATGTCTTTGTCTTTAGGGTTTTAAAAATAATTTTGAGGATTAATTTTGTGAGCAATGAATCAGCATTTCCCTAAGAAACATGATTCTCATGACTAAGAATATTAAGAAGAATTAATCCTTTTTTGTAGACTTCACTGCTTCCTACAAAAACTTTGTTGTAGTCCACTTTGGCTCTGTCGTTGTGTGCCTTTGTGAAATAAAGCTGCCCTCATTATTTAGCATTCTTCCATTTGCATATGTACAAGAGGGAACAGCTGCTTTCTGCAGGGATTTTGTGTACTCATTCATATTCCCACAGTGGTGGCCTTGTTCTGAAACACACTGCTACCCTGTGGAAAAGCAGAATAATACATGGACAATATAGCAATCAGTCTGTTATTAAACATTTGGAAGTACAGCCTTAAGGGGAAAAATAAAAACACAGAGTTATAGTTTTGAATCTGAAGCAAGTACCGTGTAATGATGATGTATAAGAGTCTCTTCCTCTTAAGGCTGCTGGAAAGAAATCTTTTGGAAAGAAATTTTGCAGTCCTCTTTAGTTTTTGAAAAACAAATCTAATTCTACTACTAAGAATGTTTTGTGTTCTCAAAGGGAAAAAAGTGATAATGCTTATTTCTCATTTGAAGGGGGTCTTGGACATTCCATCTTAGCTATCGCAATATCCATGCACAGAAAACTATATTGATATAAACTTGAGATTTCCAAGCATAATCCAGACAACAGTTCATTTCCCAAAGATTCATGAATAGTGAGGCAGTCACAGGAGTTTGGTCCTTCCTTCCTTCCTTCCTTCCTTCCTTCCTTCCTTCCTTCCTTCCTTCCTTCCTTCCGAATTCCGAATTCCTTCCTTCCGAATTCCTTCCGAATTCCTTCCGAATTCCTTCCGAATTCCTTCCTTCCTTCCGAATTCCTTCCTTCCTTCCTTCCTTCCGAATTCCTTCCTTCCGAATTCCTTCCGAATTCCTTCCTTCCGAATTCCTTCCTTCCGAATTCCTTCCTTCCTTCCGAATTCCTTCCTTCCGAATTCCTTCCGAATTCCTTCCTTCCTTCCGAATTCCTTCCTTCCTTCCGAATTCCTTCCTTCCTTCCTTCCGAATTCCTTCCGAATTCCTTCCTTCCGAATTCCTTCCTTCCTTCCGAATTCCTTCCTTCCGAATTCCTTCCTTCCGAATTCCTTCCTTCCGAATTCCTTCCTTCCTTCCTTCCTTCCTTCCGAATTCCTTCCTTCCGAATTCCTTCCTTCCTTCCGAATTCCTTCCTTCCTTCCTTCCTTCCGAATTCCTTCCTTCCGAATTCCTTCCTTCCTTCCGAATTCCTTCCTTCCGAATTCCTTCCTTCCGAATTCCTTCCTTCCTTCCTTCCTTCCGAATTCCTTCCTTCCGAATTCCTTCCGAATTCCTTCCGTCCTTCCGTCCTTCCTTCCGAATTCCTTCCGAATTCCTTCCGAATTCCTTCCGAATTCCTTCCGAATTCCTTCCTTCCTTCCTTCCGAATTCCTTCCTTCCTTCCTTCCTTCCTTCCTTCCTTCCTTCCTTCCTTCCTTCCTTCCTTCCTTCCTTCCGAATTCCTTCCTTCCTTCCTTCCTTCCTTCCGAATTCCTTCCTTCCGAATTCCTTCCTTCCTTCCTTCCTTCCGAATTCCTTCCGAATTCCTTCCTTTTTACTTTATTTTTAAATAACATTTTTACTGTGTATTTTCTAATGCCTAAACTTAGATTTTAAGAGAACTAAAGCTCTAGCTGGACATGTAAGAACACAATTAAAGAATACAATTTGTACACATCGTATAAAAATGCAACGTCTCAGTGACTTCTGAGAGCTTTGCTTTTTAAAAGAAGCAAGTACATTCACTTTGCTTTTGTCTTTAAAATTTTGAAGAATTAAAGTGACTTTGAGGAAGCATATACAGTTTTATCCCAAAGCATCAAGGCATGCATATACATGAGGTTGTGGAAACCTGTGCAGTTAAAATGGAAAGTCTTAGAAAGTGATAGTTACAACTGCACCAGTCATTTAAAATAATATAAAACAAGTATGAGTCTGAAGCAAATGCTTCCTTGCTGGAATTTTCTTTCTTGCTATTTTATCACCTTCTACTATTGGTCTTGTTTTAGTAGTAGCTGAGTGTATTAAAATATTTTAAAGAGGGAGGAAAGCACTTACTGAATTATTAATATTCTGTTTATGGATATCTGAAAAAAATGGAAGGTCATAGTCTGACCTAGAGACCTTGGCAGTGTCCTTTAAACAAGCATTAATCATATGTAGTGCATCAAATCATCATGTGCAAGATAACACTAGTGACCTCTCCAACTGAGAATAACAAATGGCTCTTAATTTTCCTTTCTGTACATGACAGAAGTGTTGACAACCTCTGTATATTTTTTCTTTTGCCCTGTACCTAATCAACTGATCATTTTCAACACAAAATTTTCCTTGAAGTGTATCTTTTCACTCCTATTTCTGCATGATAGGGACCTGTGTAGTGAAACATGTAATAATTAGTCATCATCTTTGCATGTTTATGTCTAAAATCAAAATACTTTTTGCATCTTTGATGAAATGGCATACTGAAAAAAGAGAATTGGATTACATTAACTAGTTAAAATAGATAAAATTTATAAGGCTGTTCTTCAAAATGCAGGTAATAATACATCATGCTACAGCATTCTCGTAGAAGATACATACTGCTTGAAACATTTTTTTGGATAATATCTTTATTCATATGAAAAACCTGACATAATCGTGTATGATCTTCTACATCACCTATGTGAAAGCTACTTAAAAGTCCTAAAGAGGGGTCATTAGTATTTGTAACAGGAGTTGTGATGTGCTCAGAGACATGTCTTTATATGCAGTTGGAAAGTCTGAATAAATATTTTAGAGCTAAACTGAAGACTTAATTGCCTGTCAGCTGCTGAAAAGATCTTGTTAAACCAATTATAACCCTATAATCCTGTAGTCTTCTTTCTGTTACGGGCTACCCTGCAACTATAGGGAACTGGAGGAATCCATAGGATCAGCATGCCGTAAAGAGTTAACAGGCACCTTAGGCAATATTTCATGACCCTTGCTGCCTTTACAGAAATTGCTTCAGGATTTCAGCATTCTGGCCTGTCAGTCTTGCCATTGCTCTGCCAGCTGCGGTCTGATCTCTCCAGCTGGTTTTCTTCTCCCATTTTTGCAGCCTGGCCTTTAAGTATGAGCCATGGCTGCTTGGCTGAGCTCTGCAGAGACTTGGAGCTCATTCTCTAGCCTGCTGTTCATTCAGCTCTTTGCCATGGATTTGGAGGCAAAAGCAGTGTGCCATTTGTTGGCACCTTGGGGTGCTGCACATCAGGAGTTTGGCCTAGCTTTGTCTTTCACTGGTGATGCTGGCTCTTACTCTGTCTTGCCAGTTGTTTTTCCTGACTGAATTTCACTGAATGGCAGTGGGACAGAGTTCACAGAAGTCTAATATATTTTAGGATTTTGCTCTAGCTGCAGACCTTCTTGATGGCATTTGTTTACTTGTTTGCTCTTTTTGGCATTCACATCATTTAGAGACCAAATTAGCAGCCTCTGGTGCTAGTTGCTAGAACGGAATGGTTCATAGGAGAATGCATGACTAGAGAGGGATATTGGATTAAATCTCAGAAGGCTGAGCATTTCGAGGTACCATGGAACATTTTTTGAGGAGTTGTAATGAGTGGCTACATAAACTCTGTGTTTTAGCCATGTTCCTGGAAGCTTCCAGGAAAACCCTCTGAGTGGTGGTTTCAATCTCCATCCACTGGTCAGTCAAGACCAGGCACAGTTGGGTTTTTTCAACTAATCAGCTAGGAAAATTGTCAGTAGGGTAAAGTGAAACCCTGTTGTTTGATCGAACAGGCAATGTCTAGGGTACTCATTGTGTTCACATCAAGTGATCTTTCCATTGATTCCTTGGGGTATTACAAATTAGAGACGATTAGATACTCTTTCCATAATCCAATTAGATATTGAAGCTACATTTGAGTTGTAACATTATTGCTTTGCTGGAGTCCCCTGTCAGAGTTTTGCCAGAGGATTAAAATTCCTAAGCCAGATCATATTCCGTATTACAGAAATCTTTTTTAAAAAAATACTTTGTACCACAGTTTCCAGCTTAGTGAAAAATTAAGAAAAAATACTGAGTTGAGCCACTCTGCAATTTATAATCCTCCACATACCTACACAATGCCTTTTTTTTCTAATAGACTTACATTCTAGTATGCTTTTTAACCAGTAAGATTCAGATTTCATCCTTTTTTAATGACTTGCCTCAAGGGAAGATCTAGAATTGTAGTTCTAGAAAATTATTTCTGTTCTAAGTTTTAGTTTCTAATTGGCTAAAACTCTTCAGAACTTGCATAGAGAGTGTTTTATGTACTGCAGGGTACTGTGCTGTAGGATAATAACTCTGCCTAAATTGCTTCTTCTACTCAGCCTTAAGAGGACACCAAAAATGACACAGTTGTGAAATTCAGTATTGCATCTGTGTCATCATAGGTAGCTTCAGATGGTTAATTTCTTATTTTTAGAAAGTTAATTGCTTCTTATGGTGGAAGAAAGAGAGAGTCAGTAGATTGGTGTGTCTTTTTGTTTTTTTTTCTTTTTTCTTCCTATATGCTGACTTGTTTTGTGCTGCAGCTCACATCTTTCACCCTTCAAGTATTATTGTTCAGCAGTGACACCTTCACCTTTCTGTGCTTAACAAGTTAGTGATAAACTTTAGGCTGTCCATATTGTACCATGTCTTCAGTCACGTTTTTTGTATTTTAAGACAAGATTTCAACAGTGAAAAAATGGAATATGCTGATTTTGGTGTTGTTCATCTGTTTAAGAAAATTCTCTTGGTCTTTGCTTTAATGGCCTTCAGTACTGAAGTTCATCATTGCCCCCTCAAGTTATGCTCCTACTATGGGGCTTCTTTTTTTTTCCTCTGGATATATTTCAGATTAAAATAGTCAAGGACATCAAGTTTGTGATGTATGCTGTGACTGTACTTGATGACTAAGTTAGTGTTCTGTGCTGTGCCAGTTTTGTTTAAGTTCATTTCTGAATCCAGGCTGCATTTCTAGAGCCAGCTGGATAATTTAGGCTCTGTAGCCTAGTAATTAATGTATTGTCCAAACCAGCATATTTCAGTTTCTCTTCTGGCCATCAGTCTCTCTGATTTTTCTCTTAATGCTTTCTTTCTTTTTTAAACAATCAAACCCCTACCTTGATCTGCCTAGCAACTTTTTTATGCTGTCTTTCCATAGATCAAGAACTGCTGTTAGGAAAATTTTAAGAATTAAACAGTTGTGCTGTTCTAACACTGAGATTTAGTTCTGTATGGACATTAAAGTTGTTATGCCTTGTACAGCTGATACAGTATCATGCTTCTCTGAAATAAGTTAACAAGAACAATAAGAACCATGATGATTGATCATGCAAATTAGCTTTTTAAGGGTTTCTACTTTATTGGTCCTTAAACACAAGTTCTTACATTTGTACCTTATAAAATATTTTCAGATTTACTCCTATAAGTTGTCAATTTCTTTGCATATTTTATCTTCTGCTGTTGTATACCATGGCAAATTAAGCATGAATAGCTTCATAGTTATAAAAGATTAGTATGAATTTAGTGTGTAACTAGGACTACTGTCCACATTAATTCTTTGTGGTTGTTTAGAAAAATATGCTTTGATTAATAATTGCTTCTTGTAGGGGTAGAAACCTCAAAATGGAGAAAAATCTTGAAGGACTATGCAGGTCTTTGTTGTAAACTTCAGAGCTACAGAGGTATATGTAGGTGTAGCTAAATATTTTCGTCTCTGCTTAATTAAAGTCTATTGTTTTTTACTTCCTCACTGTGGATTTCATGGCGACCTTTTTTTTTGTGAAATCTTAATTTAGTGTTACTGCTTCAGCTCATTTTTTTAAAAATAGAAGATGCTAATTTACTTGTATTTACACAGATGGCCATCTCATTTTTTCACTGAGCAATATGCTGCAACACAATATTTTCCTGCTGATTTTCTGTTTCTATAGAAATTTCTTGATTAAAAAAAAATCGTTGTGTGACTTCATAATTACAGTAATTTTCACCCTTAGTAATAAAAAAAAAAGGTCAGAGGGTACTTTTTGGGGCCATAAAATATGACAGTTAGATGCTGTCTCAAAGAAATAATTGAATGGAGAAGTGATAGTATGTGTGAGGGGATCTTTCTGAGAATATTTGTAAACTTCTGATTTAGAAATGTTGCCTTCGGGCTTGGTAAGAAAAGCTCAGTGTTTGTAAAGATTATCCTGACAGCAATATGCTGGGTCAATTGTCAAGACATGTTTAGCACAGGGGGATGTATTAATCTGCTACAGCTACCACTGTAAGTGGTTGGAATAAATAGAGGGCTCAAGCAGATGAAGAGGGATTAACTGTGTAAATTGAGCAAACTCTTCAATCACTAAACCACCGATTTTGCAAAGGATTAGTCTGCTTTTGCAAATATTGATTACTGATTTGTTACTGGGAATGAAGATGATATAACTTGTGCAGTTGCTATGTAGTAAGCTATGTGAAGTGTACATCATTCATATTAATGGGATTGTCATAGGCATTACAGAAACTGACAGATTTATTAGAGCAGCGCTCTTAACATTGTCATAGTTAAAGTTGTGTCAGCATTTCCATTAAAAGTTCCATTTCCTTTTTTTTTTCTGGTGTTCATAGATCAACTTTAATATTTACTCCATTGAAATTTGGTAATACCATTTTATAGCTTTGACACAATTATTTTTGTGCTCTTTTAAAGAGAACTGAATGAACACATTTTTAAATTAGAAGATAATACTGTATATTAGTTTAAAACAAATGTTTGCAGGTTTGAATTCTTTGTTTTTAGGGCAACTTTTGAGGGTGCATGTTCACAAGTTTCATTATGCCAGGTTGGTAGAGAAGTGATGCGTGTTAGCCAGTTGCTATAAAGTGAAAATAACTGAGGATTTTTTGTATAAATGAGCTCTTTTGCCTGTATAAAAGCTTGTCTGGCTTTTTTCCAGTGCTGCTAGTTATCTGATAAAGGTTATTATGTTGCCTATAAATCCTGTCCCACTGATGTCCACAGACTGTAATACTATCACTGAATACTGTCACCAGACCAAGCAATGCTACTCCGTTATCAGGTTCAGTTAATTCATACACCATTAATGTTATAACTGGTTCAAGTTTCAGCAGTGGTTGCATTCTCTGGGTGGTTTGTCTTTCTAATCTTTGATTAGATTTATTTGCAGGGATAGGCTTAAGGAAAACTCAGGTGTGGTGTGAGAATCAAGGGACAAAAAATGAAAGTTGAGCGAGTTTGGAAAAAATCCTACTGACATTTATTCATCTACTTCATCATTGTAAAAGTCTTAAGTTGTAAAATATGCCCATTTCTCTTGATGTGTCAACTTTTTCCTCTTACACAGATATCACAAAACTCAATCATGGCTCTTCTCTTGATTCTCTCTTTTCCCAAACTGTGACCCCTGTTGCAGCATATGATAGTATCTGTGATTTATAAACTTCCAATCCCTTAACTTTTGGGTTTTCCCATGGTAGATGCTGAAGGAAACCTATATATGTTTACCGTAGGAGAAGATGAACTAGCATCTTGCAAGTCATATAAGCAATCCTCTTTCATTTTTGGATTTCAATCCCATACACAGTTTCTAGTAATTGTTTCTAACTGTAAACAAAAAATATTATTTCAGATATTTCTATTTGATACTAAAGCCAGTAAGAACTGCAAAGGGTCATCTCAGAAACATTATGTAGCTTAGTGTAAGTTAGAAAAATCTTTGAAAAATTGAAATAGATATTTCCATTGACTAGATGTAATAAAATGGGATTTGTGGGAGAATTGGAACAGTTGGTCAGATCTCCTCTCTCTTGTTCAGAGACAAACAGCTTCTGCCAGAGTTCTTGTTGCTTGTGTCTTCAAGTGTAGGTTTTTTTTCTGGAGCCTTCAAATGGACTGGAAAATAGTGTAGTCATTCAGAAAACTTGGGAGTTGATATTGGAAGGTAGTTCTTCCTGTCATTCTCAGTATACTCCAAGGTGAATGGCAACTGAAATTTACATCTGGAAAGCTTTCAGGAAGCACAGGAGTGTTCTGCTGGCTTCCTGCAGTGTGCTGTGCTGGCTTCTTACAGTGTTTCCCTTGTTCTTTTCAGTTAGGTCCCATGCAATTACAGCAAAACAGGAGAATATTTTATCTTTGTGGTAGCAACCTACTTGTGACAGGAGGTTTGAAAACAGTGATGTGTTTTTTGAACTGTAAAACCTTTGGATTTTTATTACCTCTTTATTACCTCTTTCAGAGTACTTGGAAATAAGGGCACTGTATAAGTCACTTTTGATTTTCTTGCCTTTAATTTTTCTCATGGTCTTGCTCTGTAGATTGATTTTTCTAACTGCAGTGTTATCATTGCAAGAGACTGTAATACTACCAGAACTTCCTACTTCTACATACTGACTTATATTTCATCTGCATTTTGTGTGCTGCTGTAAGGAAAACTTGAAAGGCTTGTATGAGACTTTCTTCTTCTGCTATTATTTTAAAAAGGCTTGCCTTTACATGCAGACTGCCTGTGTAAAGTGTAAAGTCATACCTCCATCTTAAACTAAATTAGCTTTCAAATGCAGAGGAGCTTTGAGTGTGATAGTTCACTCATCACTGAGCATAGCTTTTTACTTAAATTATCAGTAGTAGAGAAATGTATCAAAAATAAGCCAATGAGGCAGAACACTCAAATAATTTTGTGTTTGCAGGAATACATAAAATGTGGAAAATGAATACTGGCTTAGGACTTCTTCATTGAAATCCACAACTGGCAGTTCCAAAGATGTGTTTTTAGCTGACTGTAGGAATTTGAATCTTTTCCTTCATACAGATGAAAGATTTTTCAGCTCTAACCAGTAATGTTAAAACTTTTTCTGATCAAGGATATGAGCTGTTGGAGCATTTAAAATGCACAAAGTGTGTATGTATGTTTCCTTTCAGAAGTTTAGCAGGCCAAGCCTTTGGCCAAGAGTCAGAACAGTTGGAACTTTGCAGACTACACAGCTAATCCAAGAGGGCTGCCAGTTGGCATAAGTGACTTCCATATATAAAACCTCATGCAATTTACATTGAGGTTTTTGTTGGTTTTTCATGGCAGTCTGAGAACTTCCTTGTTTCCCAGGATTTCTTGGGTATTGCTTATTGTATTTATGGTGTGTTATACTTCTGATCAGAGCACTAGTTAAAGGTTCCCCTGCTAAAATATCCCTCTCATAGACTGAAATTCACATGGGAAGATTTTTCTCTTTAGCTAAATTTGGCACTTCTCAAACTGTACTGTTTTGGGTTTTTTCCTTCTTTTTCTTTCTTTTTTTTTTTTTTTCCTTAAGGCTTTTAAAAGGGGGCTTAAACTAGCTTCTAGAAACAGAACAATTTAGGAAAGTATGTATGCAGACTAGAACTTAGTCAGGAGAAGAGACAGGGCAAAAAATGAGGGAAATTACAGAATTAAGAGGAAGAAAATTTATATGCTTTTTGTTTAATGAATATGTGATTTGTGGGAAATCTAACTTGCATGGTATTGCCAAAATTTGGGTAAGAGCTCACTCTGTAGTGGGCTCTACAAGATCTGTCAAAATATTGTTGAGTAATAAATGCTTGGATTGCTAGGACATTGAGAGTAAAAGAATATATACTACTAATTTTGAAATATAATTGAAAAGTTTATTGTTTAGATTTGCAATAAATGACATTTGGCAGTTTTTCTGCCAAAACATACTAAATCATTCTTATATTCAGTTAAATAGTTGTCATTGCTTAGTCTCAGTGTAGGCTTATTTACTGAAATAAAAGGGCCAGTTGCCTGAAGATGGAATTTTAGACCCTTCAAAAGTACTAATTAAAAACTTTATGACAAAATAAGAAAAGTAATAGATAACTTCTAGTTCTGATTACCTCAAGTTTTCCTTAAGGTGCTGTGATATGTGGGTATTTATAAGGGATTCTTATGTGTACCATTTACTATTTAAAAATAATAGTAAATTGCAGAGCACGATTGTAGTATTACCTTTTCCAGGTGTTTTAGATGTTAAGCTGAAAATTGTATTTTCCACCTGGGGGTATTAAATGATAGCTTTTAACTTGCTGTTTGATAAACCTATAGAACTTTCTTCCTGTTAGCCATCTGGGAATACAGGAATCATGATGCGGTTAAAGATGCTATCCATATGCAATTTGACATCATGCTGGTCATACTCCAGCTGTAGACTCTTTATTCCTGGCCTTTTAATTTTCTGTGATTAGCTAACAGCACCTTCTGTGGTTCAAGCTTATCATGTAGACATTCTGAGTCTTTACTTAGGGTTTCTAATCAAAATTGGATGTGTGTGCTTGTCTGTGAGACAACGCTGGGAAATTTCAGCTTGCCTGCATAATTTCGTGAGAATTCCCAGTGCCTCTAATTGATCCATGATGGTCTGTTTTGACTTGGTTCTATCTGCAGAGCAGGGACATTGTTTATATCTCTGTGGTTTCCTGCCTACTTTATTTCTCATAACAAAGTTTGAAGCTCTTGTGCTGGCAGAATTCGTATTGCCAATCTCTACCACTGATGCACTTTTCTGGTAGCTGTAATGTGGCCCTCTGGATGACTGAAACTGGTCTTGTGCTGAAATGATTGAGTAAACCTTAGCGATTCTTTAAACAAAACTTTTGCATGCCTTACAACATTTTTGTATGCCTTGCATTGCAGTGGCGTGAGTGGGAGACCTTGTACAAGAGACCTTTTCTTTGCTGCTGTATCTTTCTTTCTTCTTGCCTCAGAATCTTTGAGAAACAGCAAAACTGGGAAGGGTGCTTTGGTGAAGTGTTCAGGGGCCCCTTTTCTAACCCTGTGGGATAGTGCCTGCTCACAGCATAAAACATCACTTTTTAAAATTTCCCCTCCCATCCCCCCGTGTGCCATGAGTGTCATTTGTAAAATTTTAATAAATACCTGTGTAGAAGTTAAATCTGGATCAAGGGGTAAAGGCCATGAACTCCTCTGTACATTAAGATGCTATGCAAAATGTAATGGTGGGTGTTTTAGAAACAATTTGAAAATCATCCAAAGAATGCACAAATCCAGGACAATATTAGTTTATAAATTCAGAGTTAAGTTTGGATGAGGAGTATGTGATCCAGGATAATTCCATTTGGCTGTGGATCCTAATGAATGGAGTCATAACTGGCTGACTCCTGTAATTTGTTAAAAGAAAAAAGAACATTTCTTTGTCAAATGAAATGCTACAACTAATAAAGAAACTTTGCTCAGAAAACAGATGAGGATTGAAAAGCCATAAATGTAAGATTTTAAAAATTTAAAATAACTAAATACACAGTTTAGTGGCTAAATGACAAAAAGAGGTCTCATACTGATTGCTTCAAAGAACTAGATTTAGTGTCTGTAAAATCCATTGCAGTGGTTTTTATGCTGCCTGGCCCACTGCCTTCTCCTCTGCTTACAGGAAGGAAGGGAAGAGAAATGCTTATAGCACTGGCCTTCTAAGGGACAAGTCCAGAAGAAATACTCAGTATTTAAGCCTCTGAGGATGTGGTATTAGTGATTGTAACCGAAACTTTGTATGCCAAATTAGAAAGAATTAAAACTAGAAACAGATGACAGCACTTTAAGTATTCTTTATTAAACATTAAGAATTTTTTTCTTTATTCTAGCTACACTGCTGGCTCTTCTTAGAGGAATCTATAAAGGCAAGTTATTCTGTGAAAATTATTGTACACTATTAGAGACCACAATGGGTAAGGCTAGGGATGGCTCCAGAGCAAAACTTCATAGACTAGGCAGCCTTTGGAACAAGCACTTTGAAGACCAAAATACCAACTTTTTGTGAGCCAATGTTTCAAAAGCTAAATATTTTCATTACACTTATTCCTGGAATGAAATGTGTTTTCTTTAACATTTTTCTTTTGATTCTTGCATGTTAAACTAATTCAGTGCTACTAGGCTTCTACACTTGCAAAATGCTGAAGTAGTCTTTGTGAAAGTGTTCAAGACAGGTAATGAAACTAATGAGATTCTACGTGATCTTCCTACTGATAACTTTAATCAGAAGACTAAGAAATGGGATTTTTTTTTTTTTCCAAATTCAGTATACATTAATCTTCTCTTTAATGAAAAAAAATGCAGGGAGAAGATATGCATATGAAAATAAACCACCTCCTCTTTAGCCTAGATTCACAGTGCTTGTGCAACAGATGTGACTCCAGGGTATTGCTATGTACAGATTCAAAGATAATTGAATCCTTCTGTAGTAGCTATTAAAAATGGGTAAATGCTGTATTTCCAGATCAAAATGAAACAGAGAGCTATGAAGAATTTTGGAAGAAGTGTGTGAGAAGGGCGGTAGGAAGGAGGAAAAGAAGATTAAATAACTTTTTTGTGTTGCTAGAAACATTGCTCTTTGCTCAACTTTAACACAAATATATTCAGAATATCTCTGCCAATTTCAAATTGCAGCCTGAGAGATAGCATAAGAACCCTGTGCTCGAGGACAAAACCACCTATTTTCTGCATTTCCTACAGGAGCAGGCTGTCCTAATGTCCAAAAGACGAGCTGGTGGGGAAGAAGACCAGGCTGGCTGAACAGGGACCTTTTGCTGGAACTCTGGGAATAAAAGAGTTTATGACCTTTGAAAGTAGAGGCAGGCAACTCAGGAAGAGTACAAGTATGTTGTTAGGTCGCGTAGAAACAAAGTTAGAAAGGCAAAAACTTAATTTGTCCACCATTGTGAAAGATAATAAAAATGATTTTATAAATACGTTAACAACAAAAAGAAGGCCAAGGAGAATCTCCATCCCTTATTAGGTTCAGAGATGGAACACTGTTATCAAGGATGAGGAAAAGACAGAGGTACTTTGTGCCTTCTTTGCCTCAGTCATGAACAGAAAGACCAAATATCCTCAGGGCAACCAGCCCTCTGAGCTGGTAGACAGGGAGCAGAAGAGACCCTTGAAACCCAGGAGGAAGTAGTTGGTGACCTGCTGTGCCGCTCAGACATTCACTAATCTATGGGGCTGGATGAATTCATCCAAGGGTACTGGGGGAGCTGGCAGAAGAGCTCGCCAAGCCACTCCATTGTTTTTCATCGGTCCTGGCTCACTGGGGAGGTCCCAGGTGACTGAAGGTTGGCCAATGTGACACCCATTCACAAGAACAGCTGGAAGGAGGATCCAGAGAACTACAGGCCTGTCAGTCTGACCTCAGTGCCGAAGAAAGTTATGGAACAGATCATCTTTAGTGCCATCATGCAGCACATACAGGACAACCAGGGGATCAGGCCCAGCCAGCAGGGGTCTGGGAAAGGCAGGTCCTGCTTGACCAACCTGATCTCCTTTTATGACCAGGTACCCACCTAGGGAATGAGGGAAGGGCTGTGGATGTTTTCTCCTTAGACTTCAGTAAAGCCTTTGACACTGTCTTCTGCACATCCTGGAACAGCTGACAGCCGATGGCTTGTACCAGTGACCTCTTCACTGGCTAAAATACTGGCTGGCTGGCTGGGCTCAGAGAGTGGTGGGGAGTGGAGTTACATCCTGCTGTGTCAGTACTGGGACCATTTCTGTCTAATATCTCTATCAATCATTTTGGATGAGGGGTTCGAGTGCACCCTCAGTAAGTTCTCAGATGACACTAAGGGTTTTCAATGCAATAAAAAGAAAGCTGAAAAAGATTTTTAATAATTGTATTATTAATTATGATCGTATTTTTATTTTTTTTTTTTAGTTAGAAGAGGATAAAAAATAGCAATCACTGTTTTCTCCATATAATCAAACTAATGTATTTTTTCCTGTCAGTTTTCTTTTACAAGGAATCAAGAATAGTGAATTATTCTTATTTGAGCAAGATGACTTTACTGTTATAATGGTTAAACCTCTGGTCCTCTACTAGGAAAGCAAGCTGTAATCAACCACTTAGCTGTTACTGAATTACACTTATCTCCACTTCGCCTGTTTAACTTCCCATAAGCATGCTAAGCACCTCTTTAAAATGCATTGACCTCTGATTATTTCTTGCTTTATGTATCCCTTAGCCCACATTGCAGAAGTAAAAAAAAAATCCTATTGGTAAACAGTGCAGAATAATAAAACCTGGTTTTTCTTTATTTATTTTGTATACGGGATGAAATTTTTACATCTTTAGGTCATACAAAAATCAAAATTCCAGGCACAATGATTGCATTTCATGCTGTGAAGTGACACTGATGAAACTTGTTTTTATGTAATGGACCATATTCACTGTTGCAGTAAGGTGAAAAATTACATCATTCAGGCTTTTGCCTGTTTGATTACCAAGCCGCAAAAATTGTGCCAGAATCCATAGTTTTGAGATCTTTCTGAATCACAAGTTATTCTGTGTTTGTGGGAGTTGTGCAGTGGAACCTGTACATTAATACACCTATGTTAATAACATTAATGTTTTTCTGAAGTCAAAGCATGACTGGTAAAGCTGGCTTTATGCTTGAGTGAGAGCATTTCACTTTCTTTTCACTGGAGGAATTTTTAGCCTGGCAGCAATAGTATTATAATAACTGCCAGCTGCTCACTTGGCACAAGAGTGCCTAGAACCCAGAGGAAGAGCCCAGTGCATTATACATATAATTTACTTTTCTCTAAGATGAAGGTTTAGACCTCATAAATATTTTGATCTGGTCTTTGATGGCTTTTGTACACATCAGTCTGAAAATATGCATGCAGAGCATAACTTGCAGATTTTATTTTGGAGTACACTGGAGTAATTCCCACCAGGATAGGAAGAGAAATTATTGTGGGAGACCCTTCTGTGAGTGGGTGGTCAAGAATGAAGGAAAACCTGTAACATTAAGCAGATGGACCTTCCCTATTTTATACCATGTATTGGGTATACAAGATACTCATCTCCCTAAATATTGGATAGTTTTGAACTGATCTTCACATCAAGAGAATTAGGTTCAGGACATTATTTGTGAGGTAGAAACTCAGGAATGGAAATGAGACGTTTTCATATCCTCAACTCTGTGCTTGCCCACCACTGTCAGGACAATGACATGGCAGAAATTAGGTCTGGAAGAGTTAACAAAAGCAATCATTGTGCCTTTCTCTACGTATAAACCCACATAGCTGCAAGCCACAGAGCATTTCTTACTCACAATGCCACTTTTCTCTTTGGTGTTTAAAATTGGCTTAAAAAATTACAGTGTGCCAAAGGAGAAACCAGGGAAGACTATGGTCCTTTTAACACCTTTATTTCTAAATCCTTTCATCCTATCTGGAAACAGACCATACAGGGGTAGGTAGTAGGTAGGAAGGCATGGTGATCTCTGCTGGTCTCATTTTAGGAGAGAAGTTTTGCTCAGATCTTGTAGTGGGCTTGACCATAAGTCTCTTGTCAATAGACATTGAGACACCCAAGAAAGGTGGTACCTGTAGGTGCCATCTACATCCCCAGGACGCAAGCTTCTTGCATCTCTACATTTAATTTCTTACAGTGGATAATCTCCAGTGAAATTACAGATAACTGGAATTCAGGCCATTTCACCTGCATCCATGAGGGAAGGGGAGGATTCTCCTTGTCATGAAGACATCCTGGGGTGTGCATGGGAGTATAACGTGGGAAATTCTGAACTCTAAAAAAGTATGTGATTTGAAGCATGTTGCTTAATTTGCTTTATGGTTCTTTACTTAAATAGTAATGCCTTCTTTCTTAGCAGTATTCCTCTGTCTTAGATTCTTTATAGAAGGAGCTGTCTTAATTCAAAGTTTCATGCTGCAGTCAACTAATGAACCTCTGATCTCAGCTGTTGGTGTAATGTAAAAAAATGCTGCTTCACTATATCGAAGCATTGCTTTAGTGATACTTTTTAAATGAGATTTGTGCCAAGCCTGATACATTTCAAATGAATGGGGAAGCAATATCCTGATTGAAAGCAACTGCAAAAACTAACTTACTACATAAATTCCACACTTTCTGCTGGGGGTTCCCACATCTAGCAGTTGCAGTTCACTCTAAATCCTGTTTGAGATGTGGACAAGACAGTAAAGGAATGAAAAATGGAAGAAAGATAGACAGATCATACAACTTCGAAGTCTTCCATGCAGAATCTAGGCAGTAACTGTAAGGAAGATGTCACTCTCTCCTCTTTCTTCCCTCTGTTGTTTTTGTTGTAGTACTGGGACAAGGGTATATCCATGTTTGTGCCTTCTTCCTGCCACATATGCACAACACCTGTGGTTCGTGAGAATCTGGGAGGAGGTGGTTCTTTCTCTTTCCTTTATGCTCTTCATACTACTTATTCTCCCTCCCCTTCCTTCTGAAGGTACAGGGCAATGAAAGAAGGAATTTAAACAGATTTATGCTTTTTCTTTCTTCTACAGCTGTATGTGTCTTGGGATATTACAACTGGGTCTGTTTTCTCCTGCCCTTCGACTAAAGTTCTGTCATATTTTTTGGCTCCCAGGCTTCTCTGACAGAAGGATAATAACATGCATATGATCTTTTTCTGCTTCAGCTACTTACAGATTGTGAGTGGCAGTGGGGTGACCAGCTGCAGTTTGTTTTTTGGAGTTACTGCCTCAGTTGCTTTGAGGAATAGAAGAAGAAACTGGCTTCTCTACAACTTAAGGGTGGGAGGAGGACTTCTTTCTGCAGTGGCAGTGGATAGTGAAACACTGCCTTTTTTCATGCCTGTTCTTTTCCTCACAAGCTTTCAGTGCCCTGTGCAAAATAAATGTAGTTGCAGAAAATACCACCACCAAATTTATCCTGACTTGTCTCAGCAGAAGTAGCAGAATTGAGAGTGGAATTTTGCCTCTGTGAAGTAGTCAGTTCAGATGACAGAATAACAACATTGAGGAGTCCCCAAAGTGTGTGCTTCTCTGGGACTGTGTTGCCCCATTTGATTTGACTGTTCACTAAATGATGACTGGCCAAGCTTCCTCATCGAAACCCAAACAGATACAAACAATATTGGGTAAAGTTAGATCTAAATGAAATTCTTAAATTGTAAAATTGAAGAGTGAGCTGCTTTTGTTTGTTTGTTTACTTAGGTTTTATGGCTTCCTCATCTGTGGGGTTGCACTGTTCTAAGATGAGCCCTACTGGGTGAGGTAGAGTTGTAAGTGTTGCACACTGATGCCTCCCAATGACCAATATAAAGCAGCACACGATGCATATTTGTAAAACTCTTCACCTCCCCCTCTCATAATACCATAATTACATCACCTTTTAAAGTAACTGTTAAACTTATCACATACCAGCCAGCAAGTGTCTTTGTGTTAAATTCCCGTTTAATGGTGGGCTTTGATTGCATATTACCAAGCAAAGGGAGGACAGCTGCATCGCTTTAAAATGCATGTTCATTGTGCTCTTGTATTTTTAACACAATAGTCTGAATTCCATAGAAGCTAAGATAGAAATTAATGTACTCCTAATCTTTAGAAAGTAGTATTAATAAAAGAGTAAAGTGGAAATATCAATGTAAGTAAAATTCTATCTACTGTCTTTTGGTATCCAACAGAATATTTTGCACTCTAAAGAGCATATTATTTAAGGAATGTCTACTCATTTTGAATATTTTCATGCTTTAAAAAAAAGCATTCTCTGCATGTTCCTGTCTCTTTCTTGTCTTTTTCCTGTCACAACTGTATTTAAATAAGACTACCATAAAGCAACTCATTTGTGAACACTGAATTAAAAAAAAATCTGTCCTAAGGAACAACCTAAAAAACCAGGAAATTGACATCACCTTCCAGAGACAGTGCTTGGTTCAAGGTCAGACCATTGATCTTTCACCCAAACTACATATATTAAAGTGCTGTTTTAGCACCGAATTTGTCTGCTAGTATCAGTCTTTTTCTGTATGTTTATACTGATAGAACATAATGAGATTACATACATTCTGATGAATAATTGCTGCCTTGTAAACTTGCCACCTACCTACAGTGACTCTTATGAATATTTGATGATAATAAGTAGTGGGAACTTCACTGTGTTGCTTACATGCACTTAAAAACCCCAGCAGCACAGGAGTACCTTTTGTTCTACTTTTTTGCTTGGGGTAAGCAGTATGATATTTATATTCATATTAAATATTAAATATTAGATACATCTAACATATTCTTGTTCTTATTACTACGAGTTCTGTTTAAATCATCATTTTGTTTTAGGAGGAAAAGGTTGTAAGAAGACACAGTTTTTAACATTTAAAGTTGTATTTTAAGATGAGGCAGGGTCGACTGGTTGGTCTTGCTCTTCTATGAATTAGCAGTTGAGAAAAAGGAAAAAAATACAGTGAGCTATACTCCACATTTTGCAGATGCAGACATATTGTACAATGTGCTAAAATTAGTGTCTGTAGGTCAACAGTTTTGTAGACCTCTGTGCAATGTCTTTGGTTTATCCGCTATCACCTTACAGATCCTATAGGCAGTAGTTTTGGGTCATATTGTAAATGAGGCAATATCTGTCAGCAACAGGCAGCACCTTTTATTGTCTCTTCATCTGGTTTCTTTTCTTGTAGATGTGTAATAGAGGGTCTTCACCTTGTATGTTGTTTCAAGACATTTTTGTGTGAAGCTGGTATCAAAACCCACATTTCTGATTTGTGTTCAATTGTGATTCTTGATTTTGTTTGCACATTTGAAAACCTAGTGGTTTCATTATCCAAATTACCTTACAGACTATGTTCAAAGCAGTTGCTGTATTTCATTTAATTACATAGTTTTCCTTCTGAGACTTGCAGGGCCTGTTATGCAGCTATATTTTTCCTTACTCAAATGGTGAGCACAACAGCAACAGCTCTGACATTGATAGGTAGACGTTTCATTTACTTGAAATAATCTGGCATAACAGTTACTAGTATTATTTTTTTTTTCAGTAGCTCCTGCATATTGAGAGTGTAAAATCCATAGTTTTATTAATGCTCCTATAGCAGTTTTCTTGAAAAGCAGTGCTTTACAGAATGTGTTTTTCTTTCAGGGAATCAGTTTCCTCCTGTTGCAGCTCAAGATCTTCAGTTTGTTCTGAAGGCTGGATATCTGGAAAAACGTAGAAAAGGTAAGTCTAGTTATCTTTGTGAAAGCTAGTGCATATTTAATGTCTGGGAAGTCTATATGTCTGTATTTGATGTTATACACACGAACAACTTTATACAGGAGTGATAAAATCAATAGAAGCTGAAACATTGAAATATTATTATGCAAAAGAAGCATAGCACATAATTGCTCCTATACTATTGAAAGAAAATTCTATTTCTTTATTGACTAACAAAATCGTGCTGTGAAAGTGCAGTCAGCCATAATTCAAAGACTTTCAGGTGTTTTTGAAGAAAACATTAGGAATGTATGTACAAGTACCATATGTTGACTTCATGTTTCAGTGAGCATCAAGATTTATTTTCCTTCAAGAGGGCAAATATTGATCTCAGCTTTGGTTCAGTCAATATTTACCTTGATTCAATAAATCTTATATTGTCACTTTAATACCCACTTAATGCTGCGATAACTCTAGGAAATATTTAGGAAGTTGTTCATTATTTCCTTATATTTAATGCTACACATGACTTCCCTCTTTATGTGATTTCAAATTCCTATTTGTTTTCTTACATTTTTTTATTTCTAATTTCTAATTTCCTTCTCAGTGCCATGCATTTCCTTAGTTTCCTTTCCTTAGTGTCTTTTCCTGGCTCCTCCTCCCTCTTACCTCACCGTTGAAAAGAAGTAACACATTTTTGTTCAATGGTGGCATAAACTGATATAACACATTTTGTATTAATTTCAGACCACAGTTTTCTTGGCTTTGAATGGCAGAGGCGTTGGTGTGCTATCAGCAAGACGGTCTTCTATTACTATGGAAGCGACAAAGGTACTTACAACAATTATTATAGAAATGATGTTTTAATGCACAAAAGGATATGAAAATTTTAGTAGAGTTGGAAACAGTGAATCAAAGGTAATTTTAAGAAATTGAATGAATCTTTTAAAGGAAAGTTCATTTCTTTTAAACTGTTCTTGGACAGTGCTATGAATTTTTAAAATGTGTAAATATTTCTCAGAACTTGTAAGTGGTATACATGTTTTCTAAAGCAGGGAAACTGAGGAAAAAATATTTAAGTTTCTTGTAAAACTGCTTTGTTTGCCAATAACAGCTGGCTGTTTGGTTTGATAGTATGCTGGTACTCAATTGTGTTACTAGATGGAAAATATTGTTTCTCTCCAAATAGGATATTAATTTGAAAATACCCTATAGTAATTATACCTTCCAAGTTCCTTAGAGATGGTTCTATCCAGGAAAACATTAATCTAAAAGCTGCATAGTGGAGTTCTTTGTTTCTTTTAAAATAGTTTCTGTTCTGGAAAAGCTAGAAATTAAGTAATGTATTTAACCAAAGCCAGCCGTGGAAACTAAAGCAAACTTCTGAAGGTGACTTTTAACTTTAAATGGCCAGTTTGGAAAGAATCTCGCATAAATGTTGTGATACTACTTTGAATTTTTAAAATTGACAGTCAAATAAAACATATTTAAATGGTGTGCCATGTACGTTTGACGTTTAAGGGTAAACTAAATCATACATAAGTATCTGAGTAAATTTTAAAAGTAAAATAATGTCTTCCCCCCTGACCACCCCCGTGCAAAAAGGAAAAAATTCCAGGGCAAACTTTCCATTGAAGTAATTTCTTTATTTTTCTTTTTATGTTTGTCTTTTTATTTTTGAGATTACTGCAGGTAGTTATTATGACTAATATTATGACTAAGACTAATATAATTTGCTCCAGTTTGTTTCATTCCTTGATATACCGGCTCATTTACGCTCATCCTCTCTTTAAAAATACAAGATGTAGAGAGTCTAATTTTAAGTCTGGTTTTCATTTTGCTAGTTTCCCATCATGTTTTCAGAGTTTTGCTAGTATATCTGCTAAATGTTCCCTTTTCTTCTATACTCTTGGGATTTACAGGTTGATCAAGCTTCACAAACATGAACAATCTTCATTCAGAAATTTTGAGATGTGGCATAATACTGATTTGTCAGTACTGATTGATTTCTTTCTCTGGAAAATGATCATGTGCTGTTTATTTTTATATATATAGTTATACATTGCCTATTACTTTAAAAATGGCAATTGTTTTTTCAGAATATAATGCTAAGTCACAAAGATTGTTCTTGATTACAAAATCTTTGTATTTTTGTCTGCTATTTTTTTAGAAAAAAGAAGGTTTGATTTTTCTTTTTACATTCTTTTCCTTGTGGTTATGCTAATGACTATTTATGCTTTCTAGCATACGGCCTTTGTATTAAGGCAGGCATGTTGCCCACCTGGCCTTAGTCCGTTTTTTTTTTTCTTGTTTTGCAACAACCTGATTATCAAGTCTGTGTTGCAATTTTTAATACCTGTGTTGAATGCTAAGATACATGGAAATACGTTCCCTAACACTCAGAATGTTGGGGTCATGTTAGGAGTTGACTGTGATATTTTGTGGGATCTCTTTTGTTTATGAATCTATAGACAGTTTTTTTGACTAATGCATTTACAGCTTTTGTAGGCTGCAGATTGTTTGGGGTAGGTCCTCTTAACCATAACCTCTCCTATGTGGGAGGGGCACATAGTCCATTGGAACTGTATTGAATCACAGAATCATTTAGGTTGGAAAAGACCTCTGAGATCATTGGGTCCAGCTGTTAACATAGCACTGCCAAGCCCACCACTAAACCCTGTCCTAAGTGCCACATTTACATGTCTAGTAAATACCTCCAGGGATGGTTACTCCACCACTTCCCTGCGCAGCCTGTTCCAATACTTGACAACCTTTTCAGTGAAAAAAAAATTCCTAATATCCAATCTAAACCTTCCCTGGTGCAACTTGAGGCTATTTCTTCTTGTCCTATCACTTGTTATTTGGAAGAAGAGGCTGACCCCCACCTCATTACAACCTCCTTTCACATAGTTGGAGAGAGCATGGCATGGTTGGACTCCAAACAGTAATTCATGGAGGAAGCAAACAAGTCAGATGCATGAATTTCTGCGCTATCTCCACTGGATTGGTGCTTGTAGTGCAGAAAAACTAGTTAAGCATGGTGCAGTGACTTAATCTTGTAATATGGGATGACTAAGTCACTCCTGAACTTGCCTTTGAATAAAAAAAGTTTTTTCTAGACTGGTCAGAGGTACTTTGTTCAGGCCTGTGATGCCATTGTATATAAAATGCCTGTTCAGTGCAGAAGCAGCTCTTCATTGTGCAGAAGCTGGTCACCAGCCATGGCAGACTAGTTTGCTGTTAAAAGTGAGCTGTCATCCTAATGGTTGTGAGCGTATGTGCTGCAGTTTATCATGCTGTTCAGCTGCAGGTTGTCAGCATGGATGAGGTGTGTGATGAGACAATCCTGAGCAGGTCTGGCGTTTACTCACTGGAACTGTTTTCACTCCCACTGTTGTGGCCAGCAGTGGTACCTGCTGTAGTACACTGTTGTGCTGGGGGCCTTCTTTGTTTACTGTGACCATTGATAACTTGGACCATGTAGAAATTCAATGTGTGTTCTGACCAGCTGTAGAAGAGCACTGAAACGTGTGTTTGGTGGCTTTGTGCAAATTGTGAACCTGCTTTCAAAGTGACAAGGATTCCATACATACTCAGTCCTGCAGCCCACCTCACTTTAAATGGGTAATGGGCTGCTAGTGCCTGTTTGTTGGGGGATGTGTTGCTGACAAGCATCAGGGATTTCTATGTCCATCTGGGCTTGTTTTGAATTGTGTCTGTTTTTAAAACCAGACACATAAGTGAATAATCTGTGAAAGCTATTTTGTGTCTGCTGTGATGTGTCTTTTGTTAGCCAAAGTTTGATTTTCACGCTTAAGTATCAGTGGAAGTGTAACAGAGATAAACATGAGGCTATAGGATGCCTTTTTATTATTTGTATAGATTTGTTGTTTCCAAAACAGTTTTAATTCTTCTTTCTCCTTTTTGCATTGGGAAAGCAAGAAGCGTGGAAGTGTATAAAGCTCACAAACATGTAAGGAAGAATCATTTACTCTAAGCTGAATGATGAAAAATGTGAGGCCTAATCCAGAAGTATATAGTGCAAGATAAAGCCTGTGAAATACAGTAAAGGGCTGTGTGTATGTGTATGTGTTCACCTAAAAGACTACAAGCATCCTTTCCACAGTTTTGATGCCTGCAGGCTGTTGTCTTTTTTCCCTGTTTTCTCTTCTATTTTCTCCTACATTTGGTGTAGCATTGGGTAGTGAAACAATGTAATTTATCCCTGCAATATAGACAGGTCTAAGTGAATCACCTGCGTTTTTTTTCCTTGATCACTGATAAATGGAATAGATGGAGAAACAAGGCTTAAAGGTTTGAGCTAATCACACATCAGAAATAGGTATTGCAGGAAGCATGTGTGTATTTATGCCTATGCTGTGGTATCAGTTGCCAGCACGTGGCCCACAACATTGCATAGGAGTGTGTTCAAATGTCAGAGCTGGGTGGGATTTTGAGAAGCTTGCCTGGTCCTCTTTTTCATAGTTTTTCCTTCCATAAATCTTTTATAGTCCTCTCTTTCCTTTTCTTCTATGCAGTGGCACCCTGAATTGAGTACCCTGGTTTCCTATCATTTTTCTATATGATCTGTGGCTGTTCCTGTGTCCTTAGACACTGAGATGGTATGGATAACCTTTCAGACCTCAAAATGCATGTGAAGAAGGAATGTTAATTTGTTGCTTTATAAATGATTGAATTAATGGCTTCATTACTTCTTTCTCACTAGGCCACAATGTTATATGCCCTTCTGTCTCAGCAAACTGGAGAGATCAGCTAAATGTTTAGCAAGACAGTAATTGATAACATTATGGTAATTTTCCCCCTGCTAATGGGCACTAAAAATTTATTTTCATTTTTATAACTTGAAAATGGTATCTGCCTGCCCGCCAGTAATATGATGTTAAAGAGGGGTATAATTCAGAGGCTTTTAGAAAAGTCTGAATTTATTTTTTTTTCAGTTTCTTTAGTTTTAACATGGACATGATAATTTTGGATTTCTCTGAATAATAAGATAGTGATGACCAGGTCAGTGGTGAACTACTTCTATCTGGGCAGAAAAGGGAATTTTGCACGTTCAACAGGACTTTGTTGTAGCAGGGTGATGGCAATCAAAGGCGTCTGTCTAATGTGTACTGGATCTTCTGCTATGAGACTGTTAAATTCAGACCTTGAGAGTCACACTTGCTGTTAATAATGTATTATTTAGAAAATAACTACTGGGTATAAGCAAACTGAATATAAACAATTCAGTCCCCAAAATCACTGCCTCAATTTCTTAATTATTTTACAATTTCAATTTCTCAGAGGACTAGATTAAAGGAAAGAAGAAGAAAAAAAAGTTGATGACATTTCAGATCTGCTGTCTAAAAGGGAAGAACTTTTGTGCATGCGTTTGGAAAAGACTGTTCCAAAAGCTGGAAAAGGAATTACCATTTTGGAGATACTTACACTGAACTATTTTTAGATAGCACATGGTAAAGTATGTGAAACTACATTTAGCATGAAGCCATGTAAACGCTAAAATCTTACAGGCTCCTAATTTCAAGATGAAGAGAGTTAAATTATAGACTCTAATAGTATCTATAAATACTTTATCACTCTCTGAAATCTTTGTTTGCCTTTGTTCCTTATGTCTTTCTCTGTAACTTCTTTCCTTTCTACCATCCGAGTCTTCTCTGTTCTTCAGAAGGCACTAATTCTTTTTACATGTGCTAATAATATGAGCACATCGCCTTAGGCCTCAAATTTACAACCCAGTAATTTCAAGATCTCATTGAAGGTTTACCCTTCTTTGTTTTAAATGTTCCCATGGACTTAGTTACGCAAGGTTACTTCAGAATGCTTTTGCTCTGCTTCCCTTGAGACTCTCTTTACCCAATATAATATTGGCCCTGTTTCTGTTAACAACATTTAACTCTTTTTAGAATGAATGAAGTTTATGTGTAAGAGAAATGTTTAAAGGCTTTCAAATTTTATTCAGATCTGAATTTTCTCTATTTTAAATATAGGGTCGTCCCCCCCTCCCCCCCATATTTATTTCTCTCAAATATCTGTGTACTAGCTTTGGGGTTTTTTTTTAGTACTTGGTGCCTGATTCTCCCCTCTGCTATACTACTTCTTTATGATTTTAAATTCCTGTTGCAAAATGATCTACACAGACCCAGATTTATTTTTGTTATGTGCCTGACATGGGAAGAAGGGGAGAGGGGAGGATGAGCAGATGAGAGCAAAGGATAGCTTATGCTGAAATGAGATTTGGCTTCATTGTGGAACAAGTTATGCTTGATGATGTTCACAATCCTTTTTGTTTTTACAAAGACTTATTACACTTTTTGCATTTCTGTTTTATGTTTTTCTGGGACAACTTATGGGTTTCCTGTTGTTGAATTGAAAAGCTCTATTTTGAGAAAATAACAGCAAAAATGTTACTGCTCGTCAGAGAGGAGTGTTCCATCAGCATGTCTCCCTAATTCACCCTAAATATGCTGTTGAATTCCTGCCTAAGCAAAACTCTGGTTCTGATTTGAGGGTTTAAAATCAAAGTTAAATATCTGTAATGTAAATGTGCTTCTTGAAGCTACTGTTAAGACTCCTGCTATAAAAACTAACAATATCTAATTTTAAGTCTTCAAGTAAAATCTTTAAGTCTTCAAAGTTTTCAAACATCAGAAATTGTTTAATTCTTCCTAAAGCACAGTCTCCAGAAAATATTTCTGGTATAAACAATTTAACTTGTGATGTGAAAGTTCACAGGAGTTGCTGTGGCCCTAACTTCACAGGGCATCTTGAAACCAAAAGCCCAGGTCTGTCCAAACTCATTTAGCTGCAAGCCTGTGCTGATGAGTGAAGTCGAGGTGATTGTTGAGTCTGATAATCCCAGGATGGCTCTGCCTTCAAGTCTGCACCTGACTACTCTGCCTGGCCAAGCAGCTACTGTGGGTTGTGGTATGCTCTGTGGTGATCAGGTGACGGGGTTGGTCTCCAGTCCTGACTGAAAAGGTGTATTCTGCAGGAGCAAATGGGATTTGTAGACCTCCACTGTTTGTCACCATCAGAGCAGGCAGCTGAGCTGTAGCTGACCTGTGTTCTGCCATTCTGTATTTGTGGAGCCATTTCTCAGGACATACTAGGTCTTATCTCTGGCTTGTTGCCCCAGAGAGTGTGAATGCATACTGAGTCTTCCTCTCAACTTTATCAGGTTCTGAGTTAGATCTGTGAAGTAACTCATTGTCTTAGAATTTCCTCATTTTCAACATTTGAGGTATATGCATGATGCCCCATTGGACTTTAATCAGAGGTTACTGCTAAGACAATTGGAAGTAAAAGTAGCAATGCTAAGTCTAGTCTATTGCTATAATGGTCACTGAAAGAATTTAATAGCAAAGGATTGACATATATATATATATGTATGTATTCGGTGGTGCATGCAGGTAATTTTTGTTAGCACTGAAATAGTGTGTTCAGAGAGATAAGACAAAAACAGTGTAAATAGAAGAACAATCAAGTGGGATATGGATGCCATGCACCATACCCTTCCAAAGTACAGCATCTTTGTGGTTTAACTGCGATGCTCTTTGAAAGAACGAGTACCAGTGCGGCGATCATTCGAGATCAGCTCTGTAAAAGTGTATTACCATAAAAGGGATCATCCATGTCACAGAGAAGCAGTCTCAGAAATAATCCAAGAGAGTAAATTTGAATACTTGCCTCATTTTTATCTTGACAAAATGTTTTTACCTTTTGAACCTGGTGTTCGTTTATTCTGCCTGCGTGCTCCTATCTTCTAGGGTTTTGATAAACCGCCAGCATGGGAGACTGAGAAATTAATATGTTTCACTTCATCTTCTCCCTGAGGTCACAAGCGAGGGAACAATAACGTTCCTAGGGAGAAATGAATTTCATTAAAAGGGACCTAGTTAACCTATTGCAAGTTATTATTTCTAATATCTGCCTTGTGTGTGATTTCATGAATTTTGCATGTGTGTGCTGTTTGAAATAGGGCTGGAGGATTGAGCAAATATAAAATATTGGTACTGTATTATTTATAGTTATTTAAGACAGAATAAAACTTACTGGGAGGAAGGGACCAGAAGTGAAAATAGAATAGTACCCTAGATTTTCTCATATAATTGTGTTTTTGGGTGTTTACTTGCCCTGGGTGAGAGTTCATAAAAAGGTAGAAGGACACAGAATATGTGCATATAAGATTACTAGCCAGAGTATTTGACTGGTGACCGCCCTTATGTCCGTTTATGTTCACATTTCTGTGTTAGCCAATTTTTACCCTCTCAGGAGTGGAAACAGATTTTCTTTCCTATTAAATTTCCAGAAATATGACAAAAAATTGTTGAAAACTATAGTTTTCCTATTTTATCCACTGTAGAAGTTCTCTCCTTTTGTTGACAAGCGTAAGCAATGGTTGCTCAATTTACACCTGGGTTATATTCAGCAATACTTAAAGTAGTTTTGCTGCTATGCCTGATGCTTATTGTTAATTAATGCTTTTCTCTTCTGTGTAAAAAGAACCCACACTAAATGGCATTTTTTTGATATGCAACTACACTTTGTTCTTTGTTTGCCTGTGCAAAATGTGAACTGTGATGCCAGTCTTCACTTGAATGCTGCACTGTGATCTGCAGAAATTGCAAAACTTAATTACTTTTACATTTTTGGTTTGTTTTTAATATTCGCCAAAATATGCCAGAGCACATAAAATCTGATGCAGAATTTGGTCCGAAGGGCTTGAAAGGAGTGCACAGGTGCCGCTTGCACAACATGCAGTGTATTTAAAGTCAGATCTGTTGTAAGTGATACTTTTATAAACCAGAACCTTTGAAAAGTAGAATTGTCTTTAAAACAGCCACATGGCTGTAGATAATAAACTGTGGTAGGGCTCAGTGCTTTTATTAGCTAATTAAACATTTGCTGTTTTGAGAGAAATGCTTTTGGAATGAACACAGACGCACACACCTGAATTTATAACAAAATTTATTCTGTATTTTTGCCATGTTGAAAGGAGGCACATCTGGGAGTGGGTGGGAGGATGTGAAAAGCTGCTTTTCCAATTGCTTAAAAAGGAGCTTGAAGTTTATTTTTTGAATGAAGTGGTTAGTTTAGGAGGGAGCTCAGCAAGTTCTGAGCTAGACAGGTTTTCCCATCGGTTTACTGAACCCGAAAGAGACACTGATTTATAGGAAACGCGTCTTGCAAGTTCCAGTTCTTGGCTTTCCCTAGATACAAGTGTCATAACATGTACTTCCTACTAAATAAGACCACCATCTGCAAACATCCCCCTGTGGAATTCCTTAGGCATCCTACAGAAAAATGTACTTTTGGGTACATCTTCCCTTAAAATAAAGCTTTATCTCCAGAAGCATCACTTAATCATTTTGCTAAAAACCTCCCTGTTCTTTGTAAAATTCATGAAATAGAAAACAAAATTTGAATAAACGATAACCTGCTGAGGCACTTACATTCACTGTTGTAAATGAAGCTCTAACTTTGTTTTTTATCTCCAACAGACAAACAACAGAAAGGTGAATTTGCCTTAGAGGGCTACACCATCAGAATGAATAATAGCCTTCGGAAGGATGCAAAGAAAGATTGCTGTTTTGAAATCTCTGCTCCAGATAAGCGCATTTATCAGGTTGGACTTTTTTATGTTGACTTGAAATTTAATTGATAAAGCCGTTACAATTCCAGTTACTGAATTAACATTTCAGTGAAACAACTGTCACTGACATCTTCATGAAAAAAGGAAACCCTTGCTTGCTTATATTGTATATTCATATTTTAGGAAAAAAAATCTGATTAAATGTATGTATGTACATGGTCAAATATTATCTTTTTGGTCAAGAACAAGGAAATCTATCATCTTTATCTATTGGTCATTTCAATATTAGCCTTTTAATATCTATTGTATAGTGTGCCTGTGTGATTTCTTGGATGAATTAAATAGTAAAAAAAAAGTTAAAATATGTATCAGTGTTAAATACATATTGTATTGGTCATGGCTTTTCAAGGAAAACCTACAAAAAGGCACATATCAGCTGTGCAATTCAGAGATCTATCAGCCAGACAGCAATATGGAATGTAAGTTTAATAAGTTTTAAATATCTGAGATTGCAGTTGAAAGCCAGTTAATTAAGCTGTCAGGTAGTGTGTTGGAGTCTGACAAGAACATTTTTAAGAAAACTGTACCCAGCAGTCTAAAGAAATTCATGGGTGTCTTCTAATTGTCAAGGGCAAATTTTGTTCATCAGTTCTGGCTTTGACATTGATGAAGAGAAGCAGCTTTTTTCTGCACAGCTGCCAGCTGCTGATCAGAGTTTCAAATCCATCATCCTCTCCTTCAATTACGTAAATTTGTCAAAATTAGCTGTACATTATAAGAAGCATCCTTGCAAGAAAAGTACCAGAAGACATGAAAAGAATTGCTAATGGTTTCTTGAGGAAGTGGCGGGAATGTTACAGTCCCTCTTTTTTATTGCTAATGAAATTGTAGTTGTGTTTTTGTCGTTACTGCTAGAAGTTATTAATAAACATTTAATAGTTTACAGCTGCCACTCCCAAAGAAGCAGAGGAATGGGTACAGCAAGTCAAATTTGTAATTCAAGGTAAGCCAGTCAGTGAAGCAGTTACCTTTATTGCCAATGCTACTTAGTGATAGTAGTTCTGTCCATTTACTTATCTGCCATGTTAGTACATGTAGTATGCCCACATGTCCAAGTTTTGAGTAGCAAGTCCTAGTTTTCAATTGTGTTACAGCTTTTATATGACTTTTCTCTTTTTTCAAGATTTTTGCTTTTCTCTCAGAACAAGCTTGAAAATTGCTTTAAAAGCTTTCATTTAGCTTGAAAGCTCTCTCTTATACAAGCTCCTTCATATAAACTCTTTCTAATCCCTTGAAGAGTGTCAAAAAAAAAAAGCAGAATGTACTGGAAGGAGCAGGTCATAGAAGAACTGTTTTCATTTTGCCTAAATTTCTGCTTAGGCATTCTTTTCCACTAAATGTTAACTTTTTAAACTGTTGTTACATAGATACAGGATCTAATACTATTCCTGAGGAGGAGGAAGAGGAATATGATGATGTTGGACAAGTGAACAGTGAACCGATAGATGATAGCATTTATGAAGAAGTTAAAGGTATTGTTGAATTCTTTCTTTGTGACTTGTGATCATTTTGTCTTCTCTACTTCTAGTTTGATAACTCTGAGTGGTTTAAAGTAAGAGTAAAGTAACATGACGAGTAAGATACTTTTAAACTTCAGATTTTGCTATGACATTGAAAAAAGAATGTGTTCAGAGTGAGAACACTTCAGTTTTCTTTAGCAGGGGCATCAAAATAGTGCAGAATGTGTAAAAATGAACTCAGGGGACTCTTGGCTCATTAACATTTTCTGGTATGCGATTTTTTTAAATTGAAAAATTGAAAAGCCTTACATCTTTTTCCAGAAACTTGCCCATTATTTTTTTCTTTATTCATTTTGGCATTTGTATTAAACAAAATTTCTCTATCATTCCAAATGTTACCAGCTTCTGCCTAATACATGGTATTATAATCCTGCAAGAAAGCAATGTGTTAGTTTGAAAAGACTCTGGAAATGAACTGCAAGTAAAGCAACATGAGTATTGACACTGTTCTGTTCCATGTTCTCCAGCATGGCTATGATTACACAGAAACTTTTTACTGTGGACTTCCCAGTGTGGTCGCATGATTATGACTCTAAATGTCCAACTGTATCTGTCAGATGGCAAAACAAAAGAAAAAGAGCTCGGCAAAAGTTCTTGATAATAGACATTCAAGTACTAGGAGAAAGGTGGTTGTTCTTTATTAAATTTTAAGAAGCTATGGAAAATATCAGTTTTTCAGTCATCATTAGCTAACAAATGATACTTTAAAGTGATATGACAATTAATAATCACTTGGTATGAAATAGAGTCCTATACTCCTTGCTGTTTGGAGCAGTGCAATTATCAGCAATAATTTCAGAGGAAAAATTAGTTGTGTCATGTCATGCTAACTTTCTTTATCTGTTAGGTAGAATATTCTGACCATTGGAGAAGAGAACATTTTACACTTTGTCTTGGTTTTCAATTTAAGGCCATTTCAGTGACTAAAGAGAGAAAAAACCAGTGTCTCGTGAAAATGAATATCATAAAATTATAAGCTATAAAATTATGTATCTTTAAGAGCTGTTTTTTTCGTTGGATCTCTGAATTGTACCTAGACTACTTCAACACAGAATGCATGTTCTGCTGAAATGACATGCAGTGTGTCATGCATGCTGAAAAACTCTCTACAGTGAATATAAAAACTACATTACCAGGCTTAATCTTATAGCTACAAGATAGAGCCAAACCTTATTACAGTGCTTTTTGGATGCTGAGGTTCTTACAGGAAGTGGTCTTATATGCTTGCTTATGCTTTTGTTAAAGAAGCTCTACATGTATCCTGGGATAAATTACTCTTTTTTTGAGCTTCACTTACCTTACCTGTTCATTTGAATGTCAGATAGTAAGTAGAGCTGGAGAAGTAATGCATAAAATATTGGGAGAAGGACGTTGGTTAATATAGACTTCGAGTTCTTTGCTTTGAGCTCTGTCTTCAGAGAATTGCTGCCTTGGTGTGATTCTGCAGGAATTTTGAGTATTTTCACTTACATCCCATTTTTATGACCGTTTTCCAGGAGCTGTTATCTCCTATGGCTAATAAACCTGAAATGTAACAACATCACAAAGAAGGGGTAGTTCAAGAAATTTAGTTTCAGTTTTTAGTTAAATTAATTTATTTCCCCATGATCTTGGAGTGTGCCTCATTTTCATGTTGTCAAGTAGGGATTATCTTCCTTTATCTCATGCTTTTTCCATCTCATCTATTTGAATTGTCAACTTTTCAGGAAAGACCATTTTACCTTTTACAGTGGAGCTTTTAGTTTTGACTCTGATGTGCTGACGTAACTAAGTGAAAATAAAGCGTAAGTTTGCAATAGATTTTAGGTGAGTCTTTTTATCTTCCATAAATGCACTTTAATAATCATATACTTAAATGGAATTACAGACTTACATCTCTGATGCCTTAGAGCAGTCCTTTTCTTTTTAATCCATATCATATTGAAGAGTGTTAGATGAAATGCTAGTTGACAAACCGCACAGGAGTAGGCCTTATTTGTTTCTTGTATAGCTGTTCATCTAAACTTGATGGTAAAAGAGTACACTCCAGTTTGGTCTCATCTCCTTTAATTAGGCCTGATTGGTTGCATTTAATTGCAGTTGGCTGTCCTTTCTATTTTCCCAGGTAAGTGAATTATGCTTTCTTCCTTTCATGGTCGAAGGGTGGAGCATCATTATCCCTGCTGTTACCTGGCATAATAATACGGAACGAATAAGAAATTTGGAATGCCTGTTAAGAGAACAGAAAAAAATTATTTGTACAGCTGCAAAGCTATGCTGAGCTCTGGAATGCTGAAGGCAAATATGCTAGATCCTTTAGAAGAGGGAGAAGAAGTTAATCTTCACTTTGTTGTTATCCTCAAAGCATATTCATGTTAGAGAATTCTAATCCTCTGTTTTCACAGATCCACTAGCTTTATAAATATTGAATTTCAGGTGCACAGCTCATTGTACCGTGTTATCATTTATTTGGTTATAATTTACATTTTCTCAAGTAAGTAAAATTTTGCATTTCTGTGGTTTTCCAGTGTTTGTTATGCCAGCATTTCAGAAGGAAAGTAAGCTATTTAAGTTGATAATATTTGGTTTAGTATTTGAATAAAGAGTTTTTGGATTAAAGAAAGGATATGGAAATTTTTGCACAGGTTTGAAAATCAGGAAATTTTGAGAACTGTGGCAGTAATCAGGACTGACGCTGTATTCTGTAGCTGTCTCATTGCTTAGCTATTTTTTTTTCTCCTGCTTGTGGCAGGAGACAGTGTAGATGAATTTTCCAGGCAGAAGCTGGGTAGGTTCAAACCAGTGTAGATGAATTTTCCAGGCAGAAGCTGGATAGGTTCAAACCAGTATCCAGAATGGCAATAGTCTGTTAGCCTAAAGCATAGATTTCAGTGGTACACACTATGTACTGTCTGCTGGCTGGCTGGTAGTTGGGAGGGGTAAAAAGAGATGTGGGAAATTTAATCTTTTGATCTGTTAAGTTACTTTCTTCTTTAATAGCACATACAAATTCATATTTACCATAGAAGTATAATTTTCATGGTTCTCAGTATTAGTCAGTGTTTTACTGTGGTTATTTATGTAATAGTGAAAACCATCAGAACTTTCAAAGAATTCCCAACTTCTAAAACTTCCCTGGGAAGATTCTTCAGGAAAAGGAATCTTTATACTGTCATAGCAAACTAGGCTTTTAGTCTTTTTGTTTTTTAATAAAATCATGGAGGAAAACATGGCTAAGCAAAATTAAAAATTTTGTTAGTAAAGGACCATTTTTCTTAATTAGCTATTTATTTTCTACTTAGTACACTGTATGTAATTTTGCAGTCTACAGCTGAATGTTACAAGCTGTGACATAAAACACCTTCTGAAACTGCAGAATTAAATAACTAGAGCTGTGTGGATGCATAGAGTTTCTAGCTTAGTGGTGTTTTAAACAATGGAGTTGTCCTTGTCATAAAAAAGAACATGTGCCAACTTTAAAGTTGTTCCCATCTGTTACAGCCCTTGAAGACAGAATTTTTTCTGTTAACTTGAGGTTTCAGTGACATAATTTTAAGGGCCTTCGGTATTGTCTTCTGTGGTTTCACATCTGTGTGGAGCACATGTCCAAAACTGCAATGCTAACCACTGCCTGCCACCTTAATCCTTTCTTCAATCTCAACTCAGTTTGTGTCCAGTCTACCACACTCTGGCACAACAGGAGAAAAGAGGTGTTAATCTAAGTTAACATACTTAATTTTCAAATTTGTGTCGCTTTTTTTCTTTTGTTCTCTTTCTCCTCACAAACTTGCATTGTAGCAGTACTTTCCATGGTATACAGTATAATTTCTGTTAAAATGATTCTAAAGATAAGTTTTGATTCTAATTTTGGTGGTGCTTATTTGCTGCATGGAGGTAAAACCCTCCCTTACAGAACAGATAAGGCTGGAAATCCTGAAGCAATGTTGTGTGACACAAGACTGGCACTGTGGCTTTGTTATCCCTTCTTAGCCTGTCCATAACATGGAGAACTTTCAGGTGCGAAAGAGATAAGGGTGGTGAAATTCAGTGCTGTGGCGATCTCCAGCCAATACAACTTGCATAAATTCTTAGTTTTCTGTAAATTGAATTTGAGGATTGATTCAGTCTCTGGGCAGAGGATGATGGGAATGGAAACCTGGCGTTTGTCTTTTGATTCCTGTTACCAATCCTCTGCCAAACTGCTTGGTCAAGCCCAGGTTTCTGGGCAATAATTCTGTTTTGCAGTGTGGTTGGAAGCTTAGGTAGGGAAACTCTGTAACTAAGGCAAAGCCGAGGAAAAGGTAAGAAATTTCTTAACTATGATGCAACGAGAAGTGTGCTGTGCAAAGAAACACTTCCATTTCTTTACTTATTTTAAACAAACCATTTTAAATAGTTAAAAAAATTATACTGATGTTGTTTAAGACCATTTCTGACATTGACTATGAAGGTAGAGAGTGCTCATCCTGTTTCTTTCTTATGGTTGTCTCTTTAAGCAGCTTTGGTGCTTTATTTTTTTCTAACAGTAAACTCCTGCAGTTAGGCAGCATAACAATACCATCTTCATCATTTCTTCTTGCTGGACTGCTAGAGTTTTGAAGAAGCAACTTTTTTTATGATGTTGTACCCTTTTCATGAGCATGAAGGTAGGGGGGAAAAAACCCCATGTTCTCTGATTTACCTCTTCTTGGGAAGAAGGAAGTAATGATTATGTAGTGGAGTTTAAGTTTCATCTGTCAGTCATGAACACTCATGGCAAATATTTGTTTTCTCAAGATGTAGTGTCAGATATATTGACTTTTTGACACTAAAAGTGAAGATTTCACAGCACTGTGTTAATGAAAATTCTTTTTCAGGACACCTTTGCTTCTTTTAGAGTTTTCACTGTAGCACAGTCAGAGTATGTGCACCAAAACACAGTGTTTGGTGCCAAGCAATCCCAGTTGTGCATTACAGCTGTACAATCAGTTTCTAAAACCAGTAGGCTTAAAGAAAGAAACTGTTAATTGGTCGTTGCAAACCAGAGGAATACATTTAAGTCAGCAGAGACGTGGGTGACGATGGAGTCTGGGACGTTACCTGTGATCATTGCTATTAAGTCAATATATTATATACCTTGGCATATGGTCCAAATTCCTCCCAGTGTTTATTGCTTTTCTTCAGTAGTTAGGGAATTCTTTACTTCTCGTCCAGAATTTGTATATAATGCTGATGTGCTATGATTTTTTTTTTGCCACAGAAAGAATTCTAAGTGCTTTTAATTACTAATTGATTTCAAAGTATAAAATATGAGTAGGGTCTGGAATAATTGAAGTTGAAAAGACTTGTGTGAAAGACCTGCATTTTTGAGGACAGTACTAAAGATAAGTTTTCAAAGTAATTTCTGAAAGTTTTTTGAATAATTTCCATGAAAACATCTTTCAGATTCAAGAACACAGCAATGGATTTTTTTTCCTTTTAGAACAGTGAGGATTCTTCAATTTTTTTTTTCAAAAATAGAATCTCAGGGTTCTTAAAAAGTATTTTTCTCTTGTTTAGCCATTATATTATTGTATAAAAGGAGTATTTTTGCACATACTGTCTTGCTGATGGGTGATGTACCAGAATAAGGACAACGGAGGGCTACAGGGAGCTTACTCAGTTTGCTGTAATTCAGAAGTAATTAAAGTAATACAAAAGCAGTGAAAAGCAGATGTGAACTATGTTTTAGTGTCAGAGAGTAATAAAGAAAGGAATTTTTTTTTTTAGGTCCAAGATGTGTTGTTTTGTTGTCTTGATCACTGGGATTTGGGATCTACATGGAAATGATTGAAAAACAATCTCTTTTAACTGGATATTGTTGAATCCCAGCAGCTTTGATGAAATGGAGCTGTGTCTGAATTCTGTCTCTCTGGGTTTTGTGGCAGTACTCTTATGGGATTTATATATGCCTTGAAGTTGTCCTTCAGCTAGTACTAAATGCTCACAAGACGTGAGTTATGAATCCAGACAAATATTTAAAGACATTGCATCCACAAGATGGTTAGGAACTTGATACCTGGACCTCAGCTTTTGTTTGCCACAAGAGCTTGGGCATTATCTTCAATTACTGTAATCCTACATCTAAAGAGGGGGAACCCTTCTTTCTATTGATGTTGGGTGTCAGTGATGGAAGAGGAGGTAAGACAATCTGGTGTAGCTGAAAAGAATGAGATGCCCATTGAGTGGGAAGTGGCAGGTCTTTGTGAGGAAAAATAAGGTTCACAGGCTCTTCTGCATTTCTTTTAAAGTGAATATAAAGTGGCTGTCTGTGAACAACAGGTGGCCCGTAGCTGTCAGAAAGCCTACTGTCCATGGTGCAATTCAACCCATGCTCTCTCATCACACACACACTTGCAAAAGTGAGGAGGCCAGTAAAAGTGGAATATGTGAGAGGTATATTGACTGATTTGTCTTGGAGTAGGTTTGTCTACTGATAAATAGTCTTAGGAAAGTGTTCTTTATTTAGTGATGTACCTCTGCTGCAGAAAATTTGGTCAGTTGCGAGATTCAAAGCAGTCAATTACAGTATCTACAGTAAATGGAAAGTGTGTGCCATTAAGTATAGGTATTTATTCTCCTCTCTTTGAACTGCATGAGAGACTTCATAGTTTTGAGATGTTTCAGGCTTCACAGAGTTCAGAGTTTACAGGTGGAGAAAATAGAAGTGATCTTCTTGATGTTGTGGTCAACCGTTAGAACAAATTGAAGGAGTTCATGTTGGAAAGTCTATCAAAGTCTCAGGTTAGCAAATGCTGAATTTTATTTATGTATTTCAGACATTAAAAGAAAAGTACACTAAAATCCAGTCAGACCAAAAAACCAAACCAAACCCAACAAAAAATACACTACTAAATAAACTATTGTCTAGTGGCATTTTAAAACTTACTTGCTTAAAATTAGAAGGCATATCTAAAAAGGAAGTATTTTTAATTATACTTCTGTATGTTTAAAGAACTGCTTCAAAGACAAATTAGCACACAGCTTATCAAAATGAATTTACTTATTGAAAGAAGATATTTTATTGCAAGTACTGGTCAGTAATTTTTATACTCTTCTTTGTACCAGCGTTAAACAATGTTTGACTTTATTGATTTGTAAAACCAATCTGATGTGAACAGTATGTGGCAGGAACTGTTTGTTATTAAGAGATAGAATCCTGTCTCAGAAAAACTTGTCATCCTGGCAAGAAAAAATCGCACAAAGTAATTTTATTTGTATCAGTTTTTTCAGTGTTGACTGTCTCTGACAGCTGGCTTCATGTTAAATGTGAACAAAGCTTTGTTATGCATGCATGGCTTCAATGGGTTGTGGACCCAAATTATATTCTTTTGAAAGCAAAGTTTTCTGTGGTGGCACTGTTTTTATCTGATTAAGAAGCAGTGCAATACACCTAATGCATAGCATTCAGAGAAAATGTCTTGTTATGTGAGATAGTTTATTAAGCATAAATTTGAGGAGTTGCTGCAGTTCAGCAAGTTCGAAGTAAAATGTCAATTGTATTATGTATATTTATGAAAATAGAAATAAATATTGGGCCTGTTCTACTGCTTGAGTATAAATGTGATAAATACTATATAGATAGATCAAAGAACCCTAACTTTTTGAATTTGTGATGAATGACTGCATATCAGGCTATTAAAACCATTAGATAGAGTTTTTTGAGAAACGAGCAACCAGAGCTTTTATGGTGCCTCAGGCTATCGCTTTTCAACTTTTCTGGTTTCCACAAGGTAGCTATTAAAAGAACCAGAATTTGTACAACCGAATTCTCAAATAAGTCCCAGCAAGGTGGGCTCTAAAGGCTGAATTAATCATTCTGTTACTGTAGATACAAATATCTGATTTGAATTTTTCAGCTTTAAGAAATGCATCAGCATAAATCCTTCTGTGTATGTCTTTTCCTTTCAGTTTGCTACTCGCTTTTCTTCCCACACTCCTCAAAATGGAGGAATTAGCCTAACAAAATACTACCAATTAAGCAGAGCTTCGTGAGTTTTTCTGGCTGTATGCATGTATATCCAATTTGTCTGTGTGTTGCAGAGTTCTGTCATGTTTAGTTTACACATATATAAAGAAGGTAACATAGGAAAAAGCTGCTTGTTTCCTTGTCTTGGCTGCTGCTCCCTGGGCTAGGTACAAGTTTTTGAAAGAAGCAGGGTGGCTGCTCCTAGGAAAGGAAAATGGTCAGCAGGGTGCAGCTCCTAGACCACACAGTGGATCAGGCAGAGAGGGCAAGATGAAGCAGTCTGCTGTGCCCTAGAGTAGAGAGACAGATGCTTCAGGGAAGTGCAGGGTGCAGGCACACAGATAAACTTCAGCAGGGAGAATCTTTTCTTAAGAAGCCAAAAGAGACTGAGGAAAGTTTTTTGCAAGTCAGTGAGATTTGTGTTAAATGGCAAGATAGGATGACAGTCTTCTTATCCAGAAAGCAGACGCTTGTCACAGTGGATATTTTGTTTCAGTCTTTTTTTTTTTTTAAAGTCTTAACTTTTCCTAGCAGATCTTAATTTTCGTCCACCTAAAAACTCTGTGTTTTAATGAAAACTGGTTTAGGATCTCTGGAACTTAAAATATCCTTAAGGAAGATGTTCCAGTACTTCCATCTTTGGGTTGTGGAAGTGTTCTGTCTTAGCAGGCTGTGACAATTATTCTGTCCTTGAATCTTAACATAAAACTGGGAATTAAAGGAAGGAATTGCATTTTCAAAACAAAGCATTATCTACCGGAAAGCCTGTGTATTCTAGCATGAGGGTCGTGCTTCCGTTGTCCCAAAATATACTAACTGAATTTATCTTGTTTGCATAACTCTCTCAAAATTTTATTTCCTTAAAAATTAAGAATAGATATTAGGAAGAAATACTTTGCTGTGAGGATGGTGAGGCATCAGAACAGGTTGTCCAGAGAAGTTGTTGACACCCCACATTGCTGAAGTGTGTTAGGCTGGGTTGTTTGCAGCTTTGAGGAACCTGATCCAGTGGAAGCTGTCCCTGGCATGGGTGTTGGAATGATATGATCTTAGAGGTTACTCCCAACCCAAATGATTGTATGATTCCTTGATAAGAAGTGACACATTTCCATTAGTAGATGTTGAACAACAATTCCAGGTAATTCAATAAACAAAAGTTCAAGATGGATATGACTTTGTTACAACTTCCGTACAGGTCATAAAACCTAGTTCCTGGATGAACTGCCTAGCTCAGATGTACAAGCAGTGCTGCTACGGGGCAACTGGGACTATGCTGTGTCTCTGAGAGCTGCGTAATCCAAAAGTACCATCTTGGAGTGAATTCCAGTAGTATGGGACTCCAGAAGCCATGGGTCCTTTTGAAATACGACTGCATGCCAATCCCACAGTGACCTGGGGAGCTGCCTGGGGAGCAGTTGTCATCTCCTGCTTATGAACTATTGCCATATCCCAGTGTCCTGCCTCTTCTCTCTGAGGTGCATTGAGGTTTGTGGCATGTAGGGCTAGGAAGATCTGACATCCAGAGTGGCCGATCCCAGTATGGACCTAATGTATGAGAATCAAAGAATGGGATAGTATTTGTAGAGATTAATATAGGAATATTATCCAAAATATGGTACATGTAAACAGTCTGCATAACAACTATAATTTTCTGCATATTTCTGATTTAACCTGGTACTAGTGAATCATAGCAATAATGTTTTCACTTTATTTCATCATTTTGGTTGGAGAAAGGATTTAGCATAGTGGACATTATTTCATTTAATGGCCTGGGTCATAAACAATGCAAAGTGGCAGTAGTGTGGGCTTGTTACTTTTAATGAAAATACCCAAAGGATGAAAACCGCTGAATTTTTTTTTTGTCAGTGTGCAGTTAGTGATCAACACAGGGAATGCAAAAATGTCTTGGTATAACATTTTTAAAGGAGTTACAAGAGAAGCATCTGGGGGCCAGACTTTGCTCATGGAAACATGCCAACAACTGTTTTGTGTTTCCTCTCACTGAAGTGAGCTATGCCTTGTCTTTTGTCCCTTTTTTGAGTAAGTTCAGGAATCATACTATAAATTTGAATACATTAACCCTGCAGATTATTATAGGTTATTATGTGGTTTAAGCAAGATGCTTTCTTTATGAATTCTTTGTATGTAAATATTATGTCAAGTCCCATTTGTCACGATTAAGGATATGTAGTTTTCAGAAATGGCTTTTAAATTTAAGACTTGCTGCTGATCAATGATTATGAGAAACTTTACTTGACATTTACAGACTTTTTCTATCATATACATTTAAACTTGAGAAATATAATTGCTGTACATAGTTGTCACATAACACTATAGTACAGAGTTATACAGTATAGATTAGTTAATTGAATATTTGATTGCTAAATGTATTTATGTTGGGAACTATTTATAATTTCTATGTAGATTTTAATAGCCACCACATTTATTTTAGTGAAACATTTTAACAATAAGGTTTATAAAATGTCATGTTGAACACTTAAACTATTTACATAGCTAAGAGCTATTACAGGTTGAGACAACAAACAAATTTATTTTAGTTACAGTGAATTCATATAAATCTTTATTGCGTTTATAAGAATATACTATGTACATGCCACACGTATTTAGGCCCACAATCTCTACCACAGATTCCTGTTAACCTACAACAGAACCATGAAATAAACTTAAAAATTGTTGTTTGTTTTGTCCCTTTGAGACACTGATTTGCCTTCTGTCCAATAATTGGAACTATTTATTTTTGTTAGGGTGAGGAGGAACAGAGAAGGGAGCATTTTTTGTTAATCGGCTAAATAATTAGATGAGCATGTAGAAACATTAAACCCCAAAAGCTTTTCCTCTACATTGTTGAGACCTGTTAAGGGTAGTGTCATAAAATATTTTATTCTTTCTTTAAATGTTTAAGTATGGATTTAGGTAGGATGCCTATTGCCTCAATTTGGTATGCCAAAATTGAGGCTTTAGGAACAATTTTAGAAGTGGAGCCAAAATTGTGCTGTTGTTGAAATATAACATGAAACTTTATCTTCAGAGATGCTTCCGTTCAAGTGGGGAAGTTGTTATCTACTATCTTGATCAAAAAAGTAAAGGTAAGATTTAAAAAAGTACCTAGTAAAACTTAGGAAATTTGTAATGAGCTGGATTTTGAAGTCACTTGTGAAATTTTCACCTTCTTTGATGGCCCACCAGATAGTTTTTTGATTTCTGAGTTTAATATATTCTGACCAGTCCACTCCGCATATAGGATCAGACAAGATACTTGATTTCTGACAAAAAAATCCCCAAAATAGTGACTTCATTTCTAAATACAAAGTGTCTGTGAATACAAAAACAGGAAATCAATGAATGAGTTTCTGGAAGTGGATCTCTATAATTTCTTTTATTCTTCATTATAATCATTGTGTGCATATCCACAATGAACTTGCTTGTGATGACCTTTATCTTTTCTCTTGAGAAGAATTACTATTATCAGGTCTTTCTTCATGAGGAAATAAAAAGGTCAGTACAAACCCCATCCCTTATTTCTATGCAGTGCACATTGCACTTTGGCATATTGTTATTGAATTTTATTAAGAATAATTAGATAATTTTGTCAAATAAATTTTAATATTCTAAAATTAGGCATTCTAAATGGTCTTCCCTGGTAGGCACTCCTGCTTTTTCTGCCTTTTTTCTACCTCCTTTCCTCCCCAGCTTGCTGTTGGTGTAACTGAGATTTGACATGCTTCTCTTCCTCCTAATTCTGTCAGACTAGTAATTTTTTCCTACTTGAACTTTGAATTGAGAAGCTCTTGATTCTTTTGCATTTATGTTATTAAAAAAAATAAGAGAGAGAACGTAGAGTATGTAAAAAGATTGGGTTTGGTTTGGTTTGAATCAGAGATTTTAGAGTATTTGTTGTTTGGAGGACTAGTGCAAGGAACTGGCCAACTAAGTTGAATTGAGCTGTCACTCAAAACATGACTGAAGATTGCTTATTTGCAAGGAGAGCTCCAAGCAGGAAGCTGAGTTCATGAAATCTTTATATATTCATAACTAGAACTGGGAATTGCCTGTACCTCTGTGGATTATTCAGTTGTCCTAGTGAATATATTTTGTTCAGTCGTTGAGATGACTGAGAATAATTTTCCTCCCATTTTGATAGCTGTTTTCTTAAAACCTGAAGGGCTTCGTGAAGCCCTGGAAACAGCAACTTTCATACTAACAGCTTCTGTGTTTGGCAAATGTACAAAATTATGGAGTCTGAAGAGGATGTTGGCTGTGGCTACAGAATGGGGCAAAGGCAGGCAAGCAAAGGTACTGGAATACTTGGTACTGGGAAAAGGAAAGAAAAAGAAAGAGGAAGGGTGTTAACGTATATTCAGGTCTCAGCAAGTAGAAGAGTTAAGTAAAGCAAAGCATTCTCCTAGATTTCCTGAAAACTGGTAAAAGGCTGCACAGTAGAGTGAGAAGATCCACTTTGCAGCAACTGTGGATGACCTTGCCATCAATGCTTGGGGGGTTTTTTGTGTGAGAGAAGCTGTTTTTCCTCCAGAGATGTGTTCTTTGATCACTTGTTGCTTGTTTTTTCCCATAAAATAGTGAGAGGCCATAAAGTATCTTCCAGCTTTTAAAACCATGATTTTTCAATCTGTCATGCTACTATAGTTCATGTGGATGGCTGTGTGGTAATACAGGAGAAACGTGGTGTCTTTTTCACAAACATATTTAGAAAGAGATACCTTTTTCCCCTCAAATTTGGAATGAGTTCTCCAAATGTACTCATTTCTCTCTACTACTTCTCTCTGTTATTATTCTTCACAGCAATAGTTACATGATCTAAATGACGTTATTCTGTTCAACACTAGAGAATAGCAGCTGTAAAGTGTTTGCTATTTGTCCTTAGTGGGACTGGAAAGTTTTTGATTTACTTTACTCTTTAGTTTAGCAAATGCTATAACTCCAAAATACTTTTCTTAGGAAGGGGATGTTGTATCTGCTTTTTGGTTTTGGTTAAGCCAGACCATTACATATGCTAAGATTCCCTGGGTGGTGCCACAGAAAGGTTGTTTTTTCTCCAGAAAATGTCTAAATTACAGTCCAGTATTCCCATGTCACTTCCTCTCCTTCTCTTGCAGCAATGATCATGAGTTAATTTACAACAAAATCTACTAACCTTTTCTGTAAGGATGATAAGGTAACTTTCCCAAGGTCTTCTCAATAGGAGGCAGGGCTTCACTTTTAGCTGAGATGGCCAGTTTAGTTATTCAGATTGCTTAGACAACTGGGAGTAACAGTGTGGTGCACAGTAGCACCTTTTAGAGATACAAGGAGTGCAACTGAGGGGAAAAAAGTACAGGATTTCTCAAGGAATACAGGAAGCCTCACATCTGGGGACTTGGCAAGATCTGGAGAAAACTGAGTAATTTGAGCTAATCCTGTTCTAGAAAGTCATTAGCTTCAGCTGTCTCATATGTGAGCTATTAAAATGCACAGGCTGTTTTAAACTGCTGCTGAACAGCTTAGTGTGGAGTACCAAAAGAGGCCAACTGCTGTTTCCTAGAAACCTGTTCTATCTTTCTGAGTTAGAGCAGGGTGTTAGACGGAGTAATTTCCAAAAGTCCCACCTCTCCCAAAGTATTTAGTTATTCTAGCTTTCTCACTTTGTAAAGCCAGTCCTACTTATTCAAGGCCATTGAGAAGTTAGGGCATTGTTAATATTAATAGCAGAGTTCTGTTACTGTCTACTGGTTGGGAAGAGTGGTGTGTATATTTAACCTCACTTTCGAATTTAGATAGTGGTTATTTTCAAAGAGCTGGTTAAAACTTGTGCAAAAGTGTTAGCTGGAGGTCCCATCCAGTTTAGATGGTGGTATATTTGAATGAAACCTTTTGCCTCCCTCTTGGAATTAGACTTGGATCACTTGTGTTGGAAGAAATTTGGGTTAGGAATTGGCATGGGTTGTCCTCAACTAAAACTGAAACATCTCAGTATGCATATTATTTTTCTTTAAGATGTATTTTTATATTGTTCATAACCCAGAGAGCTCTTTTGGTATTCTTTTGGAATACAATTCTGTATTGCCTGTTTCCCATCATATTTCTGAACTCAGTTATGGATGCTAAAAAAGGTAGCAGAGAAATTTTCCTGCTTGCCTCCTGTGAAAGTCTTCATTCTCACGCAAACCAGCTGAGAAACAGTTTGCTGTTTTGTAAACCAAGACTTTATCTCACAAGTGCAAACTTGTTTTGCGTGGCCTTGTTATGGTACACCGAAGAAAATATTTTGAAATAGGTGTTAACACTGTTCAGGCAATCACTCTGGGAGGTGGATGGTCAAGCACCCAATGATGTTAAGCCACTCTTGTGAATCAAGTTGTATAAATGAGGTGGTAATTAATTAAATAATTCCATTCTATCCTGGACCCGAATTCTGTGTTGTTCTTAGCGCTGTCCCTCCGGACAACAGCCACACTCAGTGATGACCATTTAGTCAGATGCAACTTCTGCTTCTGCTGACATATGTTGATGTCATCTTGTCTGCAATCCCAGTGTTTAGCCTGTGTTTGGGTGACCCGTTTCTATCATTCTGCTTGTGTTGTGGAAATTGGTTTTTTTTACACTCAAGTTTGCCATGCAAGAATACAACTTTCTTGTTTGAGCTGTTGGGTGGTAACTAGCTGACCCATAGAAGTAGCAATAAAATGTCCTCTTTTCTGTCATGGTAAAAAATTCTTACATTTATAAATCTTTTCTCTAGTAGCCAACTTGTTTCCCACTTCCTTCACTGTCCTGGAGACATTTTCATTCTCAAACAATGCACTATTGTACAGTCAGGTGGAGCTTTAATAAAACAAGAGTTTGTCTCCCCCTCTCTGCTCACACCATGGCTAGACAATAGCACCTTCAGCAGCCTTTTCCAAACTGTTTCATTGTTTACAGAGTACACCAGGCTGCTAATGGGAATGCAGGGTGAGGTGAAATGTCAAGAAGTTGTGTGTAAATCTTCCAGCAATCTGCCATGTCCCAGAGGAGCTGGGGGAAAGGGACCGATCTTCGGGAATATTGAAGGATTATCAAAGTTGGAGTTTTGCTAATTGCATTTGAAGATCTCTTCATACAGAGAGATCTCTCTCATATATAATAGGTGGATGTGGAGTCTAAAAGAAGATAACAGAAATGAAAATTTCTGCCATTATAAATACACACACCAAGGCAAGTAAGCCTACTGGATTTTCTATCAAGCTACTTAGGCTAAAACCCTGTAAGAGTTTGGATGAAATGTACAGGCCTGTACAGGTGAGAATGCTGCAGAGGACCCCATCCCCAGTGCTGGGGAGCACTGACCTCAGGTAAGGCAATTTGCTGGCCCTGCATAAAACAGGGCATTAATACTTATTCCTTTGACCCAGATGGTCACTAGCCCTCACCACAAATGCTAGCAGAAGGTGTCAGTTTGGCCAAATTATATAAACAATCTTGTTCTTAAATTTTGTGCATTTATTGCTGCTTCTCTGGAAATATTAAATGTTTCTCTGAACGAATACTCTTGTTTTTAAAAAAGCCAGTTCTTGCTAATTTTTTTTAAAAAATTACATAGCTGGGTTGATTTATGTTTTGTATTAGAGTAATAATCCATCTGTTATGGAGGTGGGTCAATTCATAAGATTATAAATTTGGGAGAGAAAAGGTCTTGACTCTTTCCCATGGTGAGCATTTATTTGGGTTCAAAAGTTCTTGTTTGCATTTGTGCAGAATCATTATATGGTAGCAAAAAAGCAGTGTGGAGGAGTAATACTATTGGTGTCAACATACCATTATTTCTTTTGCTTTTTCTTGGGGAAAACAGTGTAGACCTGTGATATTCAGTGTCAGTAGAGTTCATGTACACACCTGGTTTTTTGCATGCATCTGTCCTCCTTGCCAAGTACAATAGTAAAGACACTGCGTAGTTTTTGTAATTGATTATTTAATAACCCAAGTGTTTTTGTGGGGGTCTGTCTTACAAGACTTGTTTGTATGCTTATAACCTTCTGACACTACAGTGAGATTTCAAATGAAGAGACATGAATGCGCATAACAAGTGTGTGATTGCTTGTATCATTATGAAATAGATGAAAAATTAGTTCACTGCAGTAGTTTTTATCTGAACTGATCAAAACATCTTCCAGTGGTGTTGCTAACAATATGTGATCGGAATAATAACTTCACTTGTTGTTCTGTTCCATGCTGCAGCCGAGAGGCGTGTAAATACAAGCTGCTTATTTGCAAGAAGCTTCCAGATTTGCAATATGATTGCTATGGAAACCACACAATGAAAAGCTTATAACCATCTGTGTGGTTTCGTAGATTTTGCTGCATAGCTTAGCTGGTTTTGTTTACTGTAATCAAAGCATTGAATAGAATATATTAACTCACAAACTGGGATTATTCAAGGTGTAAACTAGTATTGTGCAATGACAAAGTGTCAGAAACTAGAAGACAATAGAATATCAAATAATTATGGCATTAAATTAGAGACTAATGTAAAAAGATGGGTTAGGCAACATGTTAGTAGAGGAAACTGCTAAATTTATGCATATTTATCATGGAGATGGCACATTCCATGGGAGGAATGCACTGTTCAAGCCAAACTCTTACCCATTTTATACTCAAGTAGTCCAATCTATTTTCCTTTCTCTCTTTAAGAAAAAGAAATGGAAAGAAAAAACATTAATGGGTTAATGTAAAAAACCTCAGCAAGTATAGAATTCATTGTTCACTTTTTAAATTTTGTAGATGGTAGAATCATATGTGATTGGGTGATTATTTTTCTGTTTTTTCTTCAAGCTGCAAATCGAATAAGTAAATTATTTTCAACAGCTTTCATGGACTAACTGAAAAAAACCTTTAACAAGTATAGTTAGTTCCTTGTTGCATTGTCATAAGAGTTCTGTAGGTTGTTTGCTGTTATGGTGTCTTAAGTATCAGCATAGTATGGAACATAATCTGTATCTCAGGGGTTTTTAAGATCTACAGCTCTGGAAGAGTTCACTGGTTTGATTAGTGTAGATTAGTCTCATTTTGACACAGTGAGAAGGTGGAAAAGAGTATTTTCTCACTGCAGTGATAATGATGGTGTGAAGATGATGTACAGAGGAAAAACTGGAATAGGTTATTTTAAAGGTATGCATGACTCCTTACACACAGGATCTTAAAAAAGCCAGAAGTATTTCTACTGTATTTTTTAATTTCATTTTTCATTTTTTGGCTCTATGCTATGTTGCAACACAAACTTAAGCATGTTGCATCAGACTGCAGCTGTAATTCCTGAGGTAATCGAGGTTGCTGTGTTTAAAGGACACCACATGCACTTAGTTACTGCTTCAGGCCATAATACTAGAAAACATGAGAAAGAACCACAGGTTCTTTTTTAATATCCTAAATCAAGCCTACTACAACTGCTCCACTCTGAGCATGATTGCATTAGCAAGAACCATTTGCAACAGATTCATAAAGCACAGGTTTGTGCCAAGGACCTGATGTTTGTTGTGTATTTCAGAGGAGGTTTCCTACGGAGTCACTTCAGCCTGGTACCATGGGATGAATGCCCATTAGCAGCTGGACCATGTCCAGCATGCTTCTGGACTGCCTCTTCCAGTCTAATTGTACTTGAAACTTTGTCCTTTCTGTGACAACTCTGTAATGTAAAGCAAGGTGGGATGAGTGGGGATTGTTGAGATCCAAACCAGTATGCAAATATGGACAGTTTTGCTTGAATTTGGCACCTTTTGGAATTCAAAGAGCTTTGATTCAGACATTTTCATGTCTTCAGATGTCGATCTGGTGAACTCTTGTTTCTAGGAAATAAATTTTTCAGGAGAATGCATATATTCTAAATTTTTTCCATGAAATCGCAATGAAATCTACATGTATTCAGCTGTACCTTATGAAAAAATCTCTTCAAACCTCTCCTGCTGCTTTTAATGTTGAGATACCCTCTACTTGAGTCAGTCCTCAGTTTAAACTAGTCTGATGACCATGACAAGTGATAGAGTTAAAATCCATAGGACATTGAATGCAACAACTGATTTAGGTCCAAACATTCAGTAACATGTAATATCACCATCTGTTTAATCAAAAAATAATATAATACGGTGTGTGTTGGATGAAGGTGGGTTTTTCTGGGAAAAGGGAGCAATTCTAGAAAATGTGACTAATGCTGGAATACTAGTGCCTGTACTCGTGTAACCATGGTAGGGAACCCACAGAATGACAGTGCTGCTCTGGACAGCACAGAAGGATGCATTTTTGCCATTTATGCTCCAATTGTGAGTTCTTAAAATAAACAAATGAGCATACTTGGAAATATGTGACAAGTATTAATGCCAAGTAGGGAATACATTTGGAACATCTGAATGCAGTACATAGAGTGTTTTGTGTGTACTGCAGCTTCCAATTTCTCCTGTTCTATTGCTGGGCTTTTTTTTTCCTGTTCTTTCCCCGCACCTTGGCTTAAAAAATAGTTTATATTCATCTTGACCAGATTTTTAACCGGTCAAGATTCAGAGAACAAAAAAATCTTGTTGGCTTAGTAGGGCAGAATTTCAAAGCTTTTTGTAGAGTGAATCTTATGATGTAATATTTGTAGGACTGTGTATAGAGGTTAGCAGCAATTATGCGTATGCATTTCAACAGGTCTACTCTTGTGCTTTAAACATCTGCTTTAATGTTTGCAGGAACAGTCTTGTGGATAGATTAAATTTTTACAAGGCTAAAACTCCTTTGAACTCTTGATATAAAATTCACTCTTTGTCAAAGTAAATGGGCAATTACATAAAAGTTGCACAATGAGGAACATTTTAAATGCTCTGAGTGCTTTATCTGTTGTTTGTCATTAGTAAAATATCAAAATTAGTTGCTGAAATGTGTATCTTAAAAAGAAGCTTGACTATCTGTATAAGATGTGATGAGTAGCAAAGCCAGATAGTTTAAATGTATTAAAAGTCCAGTTCTTCTTTGAGAAGTGGGTTTATCAATATACTATTTCCTCATTCAGTACAGCAGCTTTGTCACTTTTGATATACTGTAAATGCCAGGATAAATTTGTTTCTACTTCCTTATGAACCTAAAGACAGGATTCAGCTAGAAGTTTGTTCCCCTGTTTTATGTCATCAGCAGAATTGTTGACTGGGAAATGTGAGGAGCAGATCTGGTGTCCCTGTACTGAGTGGAGTGTGGATTTACTCAAGTGAGGGTCTGGACATGAGAGAGTTCCATGTCTGTACCAGACAGGGAGTATGGGAGCACATCCTTTGAAATTGCCTGTGGGGATTTCAGTGTTCCAAGCCTGCTAGCCAGAAAACATGCTTCAGAGCTGATCACTGCCAGGTTTTCTCTTTTCTTGTCTCCTAAACTTGCAGTAAGTAATTTGATAGAGTCTGGGTTGCTTAAAACCGTGGTCAGGCACAGTGGGCAGGAGCAGTGAAGGGCATGGTATCTGTAGTGGCTGTGTTCCCATTCTGCAGGTGTTGAGCTACTGTGTCTGTAGGACAGTGTTGAAGGTTCTCTGCCTTTGTTGCATACTGCTCTCTAGAACTGAGTTATTGCATGGGCTGGGGATACATTTTCACACCTTGGTTTCCTTTCCTTTATCCTTTTCTGGCAAGAAATGTATGCAGCAGAAGAGGACCCTCATTCTAATTGTCTCGGAATGACTGAAAATCAGCAAACTGCAGCTCTATATGACTGCATTCAGACCAGAGTGAAAAGGGAAACAGATGTTCCCAACTGAGATTTTGAAAGAAAGCTCTTGGAGTGTTTGGATGGGTGGCGGAAACCACAGAAATAACAATGTTCCAACTTCTATATAAGTGCAAAATAGTAAACAAGGCTTACAGTCTGGAAATATAGAGTATGTCTTTCAGGCTGATGTGGGCTGTAATTCCTGTCAGCTGAAGTGTCCCTTCATAATTTCACTTGCAGTTATGTGTTTTGCAGAGGAACGTCTTTCTTCAAAAGCTGAAGTGCCAAGCAAAGAGAGCCAGGAGGAAGTTGCCACTGCTTCAGGTAATTAAAACCTTTCCTCTTTATTTTGCATATGCACTTTCTTTTTACCATTATTTTCTTGTCTATTCCATTTGCTGCTTTAAAATAATGTTTTTATAGCTCTGTAAAGCTGTCTTTTTAACCTGGGTATGTGATGGCAGCAAAACTGCTTAAGCACCACTTAGGATGCATGAAAACCACTTGAGAAGGATTTATAAAGTAAGCCAATTTATACAAGGTATTCCTTCCTGAATTACTTTGTAATGACTCAATTAGCTTTCATTTCTGCACAAAGGAGATTTAGTTGCATAAATTAGCTTATCATCATTGAGGAAGTGTCACTGCTAAAGGACAGTTTATAGATACAACATGCAGTTGCTGTCAAACCTATAAGAATGTAATATAGACATCTGTGTATACTTTGTGCTTGAGCAGAACAGACTTCTGCCATTCAGAGACTAACAGGGGACAACAAGTTGCCCAAGGGACTGGCAATGTAGACGTCTCTGAAAAGGTCAACTTGACACAGGCTCTGACAATCGACCCAAAGCTCTGTCTTCTTTGATAAAAATCAGATAAACTTAAGACCACTAATTGATCTGCAGCCTGTTTAAATGTTGGCCATGCATATCTTCATTGCATATGATTACCAGAGAAAGCAAATGAATTGGGTAAGAAATGCCAGAGTCCAGTGACAGCAGCATAAAAATTGGAAAAGGACACAAATGCCCAGAAAGGCTGTGAAGGATATTGTCTCAGCTTTAGCTTGGCAAACCGCCCTGGTGCTAATTATCTCTGGGACTGGAAAAATAACTGCATACACCATGTAAAGTCACATAGCCAGACAACTTTTCTTGATAGAAAGGTATTTCCAGTTATGCTTAAAAACAATATAGTTTTGTGCTTCAAGGGCACAGACCTTTAGATAAACTATTGGTGATTTGACACAGCAAGTAGAGAAGACTCACTTCTTATCAGACCTTACACCTTTCTGAGATCTGCTGCATTGTAACTGTGACCTGCACTGACATGCAATCTGGCTCTCCTTCCCCCATCGTACATAATGCACATAATTCTTTCAGGGCTGTCAAGGAAGGGGTGGGCAAGAAGAGTTCCTTTAGGAAGTAGCTCTGCAGTGCTCTTCCTGTTGCAACATGTGGAGAGGAAACAGAGGCCTGATTTCCTGACCCATACAGGAAAGCAGGGACAGGTTGCTGTGAGGAGTCTTGGGTTGCTTTTCTTGGACAGGAAACAAGAGCCAAGCCATCAGATGCTGTTAGCATTGTGCTCTGCTAAAAACATGTGTAAAACAACATGACTCATTACAGCCTTAATATTTAGTACTCATTTAGACATTACTGTAATTACAGGAGTGTGTTGTCATAATGGAGCGTGGGGTCAATCCAATTACAAAGTTGCCGACAGTATTGGTTTTTTTCATGAATGTACCTTCCTGAAGTTCTAATTGGTCATACTTCTAAGGAATCAAAACTTTAGCATCTGCATATCTGAAAAATTTTAACTGCTATAAGAATAGCCTTATCAGTCTTACTAGTATTTGTGCAATGTCATTGAAAATACCATAGCAGTTCCCCCAGATGTCAGGTTCATTTCAAGCAATAGTTTTGTGATCTGATCTTACATAGTTCACTATTTAACACTGGAAATTTGTTTGACTTTTAGGGCTGAGCTGACATGAGTATTTCTGATAGGCATCACATCATAAATAACTGACATGACTTGAGAATATTTTATGATTTTCCATACAAACAGCGCATACATTCTTAAGTTTAATTTATTACCTAGCTTTACTAAACCTGAACTCACAGAAAATATTCTGCAAATTGTCTGTGAGCTCAAGCTGATTAGTGCAAAAATTTTTGGGTTTTTTCCTACTCTTTTCTTGCCCTGACATATTTCTACTTCAATTAACTTTCAGACTTGAGTTCTTTTTATTCTGTTGTTCTTAATGCTAACTCCTGCTGCTAAAAAACTTTACATTAAATTGCTAGTGACCTAGTAATTTAAAAATACCAAAGCATTGAAGAGTTTCAGTTATATAATATGGCTTGCTGGGTCTTTTTTGTTATGACTGTCTACCCATTTTCATTTCCACAATCACTATTTCAATAAGTGTCATGTTTTCTGCCTTATCAGTGTAAATATGTTGATTTTAGGGTAACTAAGGAACAGCAGGAGAAGGAAAGTGAGAAAGATTTAACCAAACATCTTGGAATAGATTAGAATTTGAGTCCAAATAAATACACTACAGTTGTTTTGCCCTTATTTTTTAACTTTTCTGCCCTGTGGGATAAAGGGCAAGTAAGTAACAGGCATTTTTTGAAGTTTAGGGCATCATCAGAACTAAAAAATAACTGTGTTCTTTCACAGGGTTTCTCAAACTGAAGGGGACCAAAGTAAGAATGAGTGGGCTTGTGTTTTGCAGCCTTTTTTTTTAATTCTGTGCCTGTGTTTGTAAGCACTATGAATCATTTTATGAAGCGTTTTTCACTTTATACATATAAAGTCTGAAGTTACGTTTAAAATTGTCTTTTATGTGTATGTAGTTGCCCTTACAGAATTTGGAGAAACTTGTGCTGGAGGGCATGAGAGGGGATTTTGAATTTGAAATTAATGTTTCTTGGAAGACCAGCATAGTTGTCCATAAACTTACGCCGCCAATTTCTTTCCCTGTTTTTTGTTTCTGTGCTCCAATATACCAATATATTGGTATATATTTTTCTGAAAAATGTGAACCTATCTTAAAAAAGAACCCTATCTCATGTTGAATTCACAAATGACAGCACAGAGCCATGGTTAGTCTTTGGTCAGTATCTTCACTGTTGCAATAAGCTTATTTTAAAATGCATCTTTTCCAGTGTGTTCACATTGTTAGTTGGGTTGCTTTCCACTTTAAGACTTAATTAAATGCTCACGATGAACATAAAAGGAGAGATATGTCTCACCCGCTGTTGGGTCTCTTCTGTTGCAACTTACTTTAGTGTTAACAGGAGTTACTTCAGGCACATAAAGGTAAGAGCAGAACTCAAAGTGGTAAAGGTCAGTGTGAAAAGTCATGATTTCTTTCAGTGATGTTCTAAAGAAGTAAAAGTCCTGATTAATGTATTTTAAATGAGATCAATAAGCCAACTGATGAAAGATTTGAGAGGTGGGATATACCAAAATAGTTCTTTTGTTTTTTTGCTCATGTGGACTTACATTATCTTTTATGACTCAGAGTTGTGAACTGTGATCAGTACAGTAAAAAATGACCGAGGAGAGATTCTGATTTAATATTTATTTCAAATTAATTTCATTCTAACCTGTGTTACTGTTTATTGTCTAATGCTGAATTGGTGAATAATGAGGTCAAAACAGGAAGGGCCAAAATTTGGAGGTGCAACAATTCAAACTGATTATGCCTTCATGTTGAAATGATTATGTCTGTGCATTTTTAAATAACCAAATCTCTTATTTCTGAATGATTGTGAGCGTTCATATGGGTATCAATTGTTGCTTTTGGGGTGAGGACAGAAGAATTTGGGCCCTGGCAGCCAGAACGCCCCCTAGTGCTGCGCAGCAAGTTGTAGCTCCTAATCAGCAGTTTATGGAAAATTAAATGGTGGGTGACTGGCATAGCAGCTTTGAATTCAAGATTGTGAATATTTAGCCTTATGACAGTATTGCCACCCAAACAAGATAGCACAGAACACAGACTGAATTGAAGATAGAGAAAACAAGCTCTTCTTGCTCATACAGAGAATATTAAAATTCAAATCTAAGTATTTGCCAAAATAGAGAAGAACACAGGTTGAATACTGCTATTTTTTTATAGTGTGATACTTTCTACCTCTTGATACTTGATATTTTAGCAGGATTTTTTTGGTAATAAAATGAACCAATCATGGTTAAATTGTAAACTATAAATGATGGTGTAGAGTGCTAATGACATGCAAATGTAACTGGTGTATGTTGGAATAACCAGCAAGCCTGCAGTTCAAGAATCATATAACAAAACTAAGATGACAGCCTTGATCCAGCCAGTTCAGTGATATTTATGTTATCAGAATTAGAAGATAGCTTTCCAGTGATGTAAATTATTAGTACATATACATTCTGTCTGGTTAGTGTATACATAATGTAACCGGTCATCTTAGTGGTATTGCTTACATTCTTTTTGCATTAACTCATCACACTCCATTCTCATGGAATTAAAAACAGGAAATAGTTTGCAGTGCAACAGAAGCACCCAGTGTATTTAACTGTGTGTGAGCGCTGTGTTTCAATAGATGTACTCTGTATTGTAAATGTATGACAAAGCATTTATTACTGTGTTATTGCCGTATTACAGAGCAAAGAGTGCTAAATAATCAATCAGTTAATGGCCTGTATGGCAGCTTGAACACAGCACATCCATTGTGCTTATGCTGTTAGAAGGATGAGTTTATGACTGTAGTGTAGTTGCACGTTTAGCCAGAGCTTAATGTCCTAAACTGGAGCTGACACAAATATTTTTGAAATGCAGCTTCAGCAACAGTTTCCAAGTTCTCCGATATTTCAGAAGGAAGAATCAAGGATTATCTCAAAGGTTCTCAGAGAAGCTATTTAATTTTGTTGGAACAGGAGAGGGAGGGGGAGTGTATCACAAAATACTTTAGCTTCCTTTTACTGATCATTATTAATTATATTCTAGCAGTTTTATCAGTTTCAAGTTGGGATACATATATGGCTTGCTAGAAATATACTGGTAGAGGAAAACTAGCTGCTTTAAGTTGCAGCTGAAAAATGCTTTGAAAACCTGTAGCTACATGTCTCTCAGTGATGCAACTTGCCAGTGAAAGGCTTGCACAGTAAACTTAATTTTCACTTGCTTTCATGGCAGGAAGGGGCCGTTTCTAAAAAGAGGAATAAGAAATGTGTGCTAATAAATTGCTTTGTTCTCTCTGGAGATTTAAAGAGTAACTTTAGTTATCCTCAATCTCGATTGTTTTGTAATTAGATGCTGTTTTCTTTGCAGATAGCGAAAATACCGATTATGCCAATTTCTATCAAGGTTTGTGGGACTGCACAGGAGATGAAACCGATGAGTTGACGTTTAAACGTGGTGACGTTATCTACATTATCAGCAAGGTATGAGACACTACTGGGGCTACATGGTTGTAAAAAGAAAGCCATGGCAGAAGGGTACATTCCCACAGTTCTATAGGGGGAAATTGGCACTCCCTTTCAGATCCTTTGTTTGCAATCAGATATTCACTGCAATTAATTATTTTGTCAAATGAACTATAATCTCAATTAAAACATAGCCATATAACAGGAATTAACTTTAAAGCATGTTTATTTCCTTGTTAAATCTTGGCTACCATTTGTTAACTGACTTAACAGGAGACAATGTGCTTTCTGCTTGTAGAAGTTAACCTTGTAGAATTTTAAGTTATCTTGTATGTTATGTTTTTTGTTTCCTGTTTTATATTCCTGACTGCTGATTCGGACTTTTTTGGGATCTTGCTACAGAAGATGGTTTGTTTTTTTGAACTATGCTTTCATCTTCGTATGTATATTGGTACTATTCTGACAGCTCAGATTACGAATTTGTTTGCTCTGACAGACTTGGGCATTTTTTACTACTTTTCTGTTTGCAAAGTAAATGAGAAATGTAATTCCTCTCATCTGAATTGGCACTAAGCAGAAGAAGTATGAAGTTTTACTCTATATTAATGTTGGTGAATTTTCAGATTTTCCCTTAAGCTCCCCAACAAAAACAAAACATCTGTTAAAATATATATGTCATGGTCCATTGAAGTCTACTTCTGAACAATTAATCAAGGGAAATTTCTATTTTCCCCACATATTAGAAAAAAAAGCAGAGCTTTTAAAGTTCTCATTGAAAACACCCTACGTTTTAAAATATGTGTAGAATATATATCTAATTGCTGTTCAGTGTAATTAGTACAAAAAATACTGTAGGTCACTGAAATACAGGTGCAGGTGCATGAAAGCTAAAGGTATCTGTTTGTCTCAGTTTCAAAATCTTAAGTTTTGTCACAATTGCTTTAAACCATCTGTGATACCTTTATATTCTGGATAATAAATGTAACAGCTTCTGTTTTAAATAAATTTAAGATTTATGGATAGAAGGATAGTCCTATATAAAAATATAGAAGATGTATTACTAATATTAATTTGACCATGTATGTCTTTTGAGGTATTTCATTGTCACTTAAACTAATAACCGAATTGCATTACTAAAGGCTGAATAAGGCTTGTGGATTGGGCAAACTTTCAAGAAGTTATTCAGCGCTGAAGAATTGTACTAATTTAAAATAACCACCTCTTCCCCCTCTCACTCCCCCCATAAACCCATGAGCGAATGGATTCCACTGTGCGAGTTTGGCCTCTTTGGGGGTTGTGCTCTTTGGGTACATTATGGGGACAATAAAATCTTAATCTCCAGCTTGTAGGTGAAAAAAATTGCTTGCTACTCCTTCCCCAAAAGAGTGAGAAATTTCATTTAAAAAATGGAGCAAAATAGAAAAACAGTAGCTTAAGCTGTCCTCTGTATATCAACTGTCCTGTTGCCATGCCGTGATTAATCCGTAATCGGTCCTTGAAACAGGCTTGCTGCTGCTCCAGATATATAGAGCCTCTCTCTATGGGAATGATTTCTACTCCAAAACACAGCCCAGAAAAGCCAGCCCTGTTTCACTTAAAGATTGGTACAGCTTTTTCAGAAAAATGAGTGTTGGCCCCTACTGTCAGCTTGGAATTTAGGGTCCTTGGAGGGGAAAGTGCTAGAGAATTATCTATCTTAACCCTCCACTTGATTCAGTTTCAAGGTCTAATCATTTATGAGCTCTTTGTCCGGTAAGTGAAAATATAACCAAAGCAAAAGTGAGCCTAACCATCCCGAAGTGGGTCAAGACTTTCCTTCTAAAATATTTCCTGATCCGCTACATTAATACTTGGATTTTGTGGCAGGAATCCGAGGCAATTTTTTTATTTTTTCACACCATCTAGTGGTCGAAAATGAGAGATGCAGGTACTGACAGGGGGGCGATGTGTATGCATCTAAAATGGTGTCATAAATTCAGCTTCAGCTGAACCTAGCTGTGGCTTTATTGCCTTTCTATCATATGTCAGCCAGGAACATTACTCTTGAAAATCACATTTTGCTGATAAGGAAGTAAGTATGGGTATAGCAGTGTTATAGTAGGAAGGGTGAAGCATTAACAAAATATCGAGCATATTTGTGCAACATGTAATAGTTCTTTGTTTTACAGTGAAATATAAATGGTATAGCCTGCTCTGATGAACGTGATAAGATAGATATTCATCTCTCCCAGCAATAGTTATGCCAAAGCAATATATGTTTACCAGCTTTTCTCATACCTGTATAGAAATTAGGGGGAAAGCAATTATTTGTTTCCAAGAAATGAGATCATTTGTACAAGTAATTTTGAACCAGTTTAGCAAATTCAGGCATTTATAGAATTTAAATAAAGCAAGAGGAGCAGTATGTTACATGTAAGTTTCTAGGTAAATGTCTCTTAGACAAATGAGCATGGTTTCAGTTTGGCAGTGTTTACTTCCTAAAATAGCTAAGTATTTTGCAAAGACAAATCTCCAGAATTTGCTTTAAAATGAGCATCAAAACGCAGTGTTACTGCAATGAGCATGAGCACATACTCTGACAACAGAGATACCTATGCCTGACTAGTGCAGTTACTGTAGAAAAGCATGTTTTTCTTGTTTTAAAGGTGTATTCAAAAACTATTTAAGCTATTACCTGAATATTTATGTCAGTTGTGGCTTTTGTGTGGCAGCAGTCCTGTGGGCTTTTACAAAAGACCCCAAAAACCTCACAACTTTTTTCTAGGTTTTTCTACCTAGTTTTCCTCAAAAGTTGAGTTTTTAATCTGAGCAGAATTAACAAAACTATCACAATAGTACTTGTTAACTTTATTTAAAAACATAGTTAGCATTTCAGATTAATTGATCAATGTATCTGTACAGATATACTATTACTATTATTTTAATTTATAATATTCTTGAATATTCAAGTGGCTTTTATCACTTATGCTATGAATGATGTGAACTTTCAGAAAACTATATACTCTTATTCCATTATGCAATAAAAAAATATAGCTGTACTGATAAAGAGACTTGTTAATAACATTTCTTAGTTAATACTGACTGTTAGAAACTCAATACTTTGGAGTCCTGTTTTCTAAAAGGATGATTGCTCTTAACTCCTGCTCATTTATGGGCTTGCCTTTGCTTTCAAGACCATGTGATAAATGGGAAAACAGACCACAGTATAGCAATCATTTTTATAAACCTTCCATAGCTCTACTCAAGAAATCAATTTCCAGAAACAAAGATAACTGTGGATGGAGGTAGTTCTATTTTTCTTTACCTAAGTTTTGTGTGCACAATTTATGCAAGTGCAACACTTGCAGTACTTGTTTGTTTGCTTTAGGTGTATGTTTTGTGTTATGAAGTTCCATAGTTTCATCAGCCAAATGCAAGTAATAGTGAAAATTTACCTCAATATGTTAGTAGGCACCTGCATAGTAGAATTACTGACATTTCTTAACATTAAACTAATTTAATACACTTCCTATTTATATTTGTATTAAAAGAGCAAATAATACTTCAAAATCAGAAATCATATCCTTAACTGGAATTCTCCTTAATCGTTATTATTTCCTTGCACGCCAGTGCTGCTCACTCTGGTATTTATGATCATGGAAATCTCATCTATGACAACCTTTTGCTCTAGAATTTTTCATGAAAGTAGAGTGTTAACTTGGTGCTTAGATTATCCTATATTTAGAGAGGTTTTTAGACAGTAGGTTTCAAGTGTGGCAGATTTTTGTTCTTTCAATACAATAAATGTTAAAATGCTCACATCTCAACCTGTATTTTTTGCCTAGTAAAAAGACAAAGAATCTCCACAGCTCATATTACTGCTTATGAAATAAAGTGCAACTTAACAATGCAGCTGTTTCAGAATCACCGTGAACATTTTGTCCACTATCTGTATAATCTTAATAAAATGTATTTATTTGGTATTTTTTCCAGAAGATATGAAAGACATACTAAAATCCTGAGTGTTTTATTTTGTCAGATTGTTTTTTGGCTGATCATACTGAGATCCGTAACTGCTATTCCATGGCCATACTGCCTGTGGCTCCCCTAGCAAATAGGGAGTACCAGTAGGAGCGGATTTGCAGAGTGGAACACTTAGTGCTTGAGGCCCCGGTGTCCACACCATGCTTTCTCAAACCTGTTTGATGTCCAAAGAGGTCTAGCCTGGTTTTGTGGAATGAGAACACATTAATGGTTGGAGCATGCTCAAGTGCATCTTTCATTTTAGCTTCATCTGAAAAAAATGTAGTGTGTGTGCTCTGAGACTGATGCTCTGCAAAGGGAGCCACTGGGGGGTAGGTGGGAGCTTTGGGAGGTTCACTTCTGGTGCTTCTGATCAAAACAGAAATGCAATGCTAAGTTGTACATTACCCATTTCCTGGCTTGTTTATTCTTTATGGGTGGGGCTGGGAGAACAATAAGTACATGTCTAAACAAAATAGTGAAGGCCTTTAAACAGAGGGTTGGTTAGAACTAATGCAAAGCAACTGTAGCTCTGTTGGTTTGCATACTGATAGTATGTAAGCCTTTACCTATCAGATCAGAAAAAAAATTGGCCATGTGTCATCTAATGGAAAATAAAATGGCCTTTCTATTGTTCCAAGGCATTTTCTGGGGACAGTTTTGGTTCAGAATTCAGTCTGCTTACTGTGATTTATATTGGAAATCTTTAATTGCTGTATATTTTCTCTCATGTCATCGTGAGAAATAAAACCTAATAACGCAATCATACAATAAATCTGGTGCTTATATTTTTAAAGATGACCATTTTATTGCTGTCTTAAAACAACTCTACTACCTGTGAAGAAGTCTCATTCAGTTATTTAGGACATTTGTCATTCTCTGCTTTTAGAGAAAATGCTCTTCTGTGCCAAAACTGCTCCCTAGTTGATAGTGTATCATTCAACAATTACACCAAAGGAAGTTCTAAAACTTTTTAGCTAGTATGAATCTCCTGGATGAATTGGAGATGTTTTAAAATATTATCGTGCTAAAATTGCACCCTAGGATATTCTTTGAAAAAAATTTATTCCTGCTTCTGACACATTTAGCTTGATAGTAGAGGTTACTTATTTTAACCCCAAACAAGGCTATAGATATGTTTTGCTTCTCAATTTTAAAGTTTGCAGGTATTCAGCTCATAAGTTAGTATTACTCACAGTGCCACTAGAAGAAAGGAGGAGAAAAATCTTGAATTCACATACTTCAGTTGTATTTTTAAAAATACCACTCCATTTTTTCTTCAAGGCATTGAAACACAATGATAATTTTCAGCAACTTCTTTTTAACACCAAACAAATAAAAAAACCCACACCACAAACACAAAAAACCATACCATATGTATTCAACTACGGAGACTAATTGTACAAGAACTAGATGTTCTCAACTTTTGCTGAAGTCAGTAGAAGTTTACATGGTGCAAAGCATCTGGAGAATCTCATTTAGGCAGAGGAACTTTTGCTACCTTTAGAAAAGTTTGCTTTGGAAATCCTCAAGTAAAAACATTTTCTCTTTTTGTATGTCAAAATATCAAAATTCTCTTCTGTAGAGGACTAAAATCTTGGATTTAAATGGTATCGGTAGAAAACAGGTAGTGTATTGCTAGCTATTGCATTTTCCCCAAGTACAAAAGGTTTTATGATCAGGGTCTCATGAAGTCATGGGTACATAGACATCAGTGCAGTGAAATTGGTGGGATGGGGACAAGGAGAAGCATTTGCTTGCAGTGTGTTCAGTTGAGAGCATTTAAGGAACATGTAAACCCTGATGGGATTTTTACCCCCTGCTATCTAGCATGCTGTACAGAGAGTGTTTTACCAGCATGTTAAATGTTAAGTCATAACCTGTTCTTTGCTGCCCTGTGAAATTACTTCACTTTGGTTAATAAATTCTGCTGGGGAAAAAAAATAATCCACTCCATGGCAGTGGAAATGCAGAAGTAGCTTAGAAAGCATTTGGTCATTTGTTAAGGTTGTTGTTTCATATTATTTGGCATAGTACATTCCATTGCCCTGGTGCTTGTCTTCCGGTGGTGGGAAGGGTAGTGGTGGCCCCCTCCTCCCCGCGGCCCTGCTAACATTGCCTGGTATGGCAAATGTGCTCCCCGTCACATGGCAGAGCATGGCCGCACACTTGTGCATTCTCCTCATTGCAGGCGGCTGGATCTGGCCCTGCCCCCCTCTCCTATCCCTCTGTTTGCCTTGGAGCAATTCATTTTGCAGTTATTGAATTTCTTTGGAGAGTTATTTTCATACAGCGGAGCATCACAGCACCTCTGGATCTTGATAGCGTTTCTACATAAGGAGAAAGAAGCTTTGTGTTAGTAATTACCTAACATTGTCAGGAGCTGACTGCAGGCCTCTTTCTAGTGATAACAGAATAACCACATAATGTAGCTTTATAGCACATGATTAATAGAAAATAATTACACATCCTACAAAGGGATGCAATATTTCTTATAAATTGACTACAATGGTTTCCTGTAGATTAAAGGACTCTTCATTATTTTATCAGTCCTTCTGAAGTATAGTCGCTTGCCTATGTTAGCAGTGATATTAAGAGCTGAATGCAGTGAGGGATACCAGATGGTAAACCCAGTGGTACCTGAGATCTGAAGCTGATGCTTGTAAAAGCACAGTGCTTCCCAACTTTTTTATTCGTATAAAACTTCTAACTGTATTCATATCCTTCTGCATATTAATCATTATTTCCCACAAATGTGGACTGTAGGCTTTTATTCTACACATCTTAAGCAGCAGTAATAGACATATGGACCTCACAACAGCAGTGTATTAATGAAATTATATTGCTGCGAAGGAGTTTATAATTGATAACATTGATAGAGACAATACATCAATTTGGATTTTATGTCTGACTTCAAGAGAAGACTAGGGGGGCTGCTTATCTGCCTCACTAGTTCAGCACTCTTTCATGGTACTGAGGATAGGAAGGAGGGGTTAGGAGTTAAAAGAGAAATGTCTGTACTTTAATCAGTTTAAAAGGGAGTGCTATCTAATTATTCTAAAACCAGAGATTAAGGTTTTATGTTCCTGGTAACCAGGTATCTGCATTATATTTTTGTTCAGACTTCTACAGACTGCAGATAGTTTAATTTGGATTCATGTTGCTCTTGAGACCCATACAAAGAATAGTAATGTAAAGTAAAAGCTTCTGTGTTGCAATATTGTCTGTATGGTATAATGGTTGCAGTGAATCCTTAAATTAGTTTACCAGTCTGTTACATCAACATTGATTTCATCTTCTCACTTAGCTTCATGGCAGAGCAGTAAGTGGTGTATTAGTAAGTAGTAAAACCCAGAAAGTTTTCAAAACAGCAGCATGCTTTTAATTTTAATTTGAGCTATCTGAATTATTTCTTTAAAAACAATTGTTTCTAAGTCCATGTAGTGTTGCTAAGTGGAACATTTTCAATGGATAATGTAATCCACAGGCTTTTTTTGTGCCATTTGTCATATGCAGTTTAATGACTGCTTAACTGAGCCACTTCCCTCATTTCATGTATTGTTTGTTTTTTTGGCTGATGTCTAGCAAAACTTGCTTAATCACTCTTGTCAGTCACTGTGTGAATTCCATGTAGCAGCTTAAAATCTTTTGTTGCTTTCTCTTGGAGAGATTTATTGCTGAGATTCCAGTAGTATACGTGAGTGCTGCTCCTTTCAGCAATTTCCCACTTCAGTCTTGAAATCCAGTTTGTATATTTAAACAGTGTATTGTGAGACAGAGGATAGATTTTTAAACAGGCTGATCTGGAAGATTATAAACCTCAGTGTCAGGGTATTGTTTCGCCTTTAAGGATTTGGGGTGTAATGTGAAGCCCCATGGGAAAGGTTATTAACTTCTGTGGAGAGCAGTGTGCACTGAAGATCGGGTTCAGATGCCCCTAGACTTTCAAGACCAAACCCATCCCCAGCAGTCTGCTTTGGAGTAGAAGGGGGAAGAAGGTGGAATTATTTTTGCAGCTTTCTTGTTCGCATGTTCACATAATAAATGAAGTTTTTCCTGCTGTTTTTTAAGTGGATTTCCTTTAAATCACACTTACTGCCGTATTTCATGCATAGTAGGATAGAATCTTTTAAATCACCAATTCACTGTTAAGAGAAGGAAGAAAATGTTTAATTGAAGGTTAGTGTTCACCCTTCCACAATTAGAAAATATAAAACTGTGTGTGTGCCTGCATGCAAGCATTAAAAAAAAAAAAAAAAAAGGCGAAAGGCAAAGAAAAAAGAAAAAAAGCCCATATGAAAGCGGGCCATCGTAGTTAAGCACAGAGAGAGCCGAGTACACTAAGCACCTCATAGGACCCCAGAGAACTCTTGACCAGGCAAAATATGCCAGCAGCAAATCATTATAGCTCGGGCTTTAATGAAACTCCATTAACCCTTAAGCTCCACTTGGCTATTTATAACCAAAAAACTTTACCTACAGTTCAAAATAGTAGCTTCATCTCAGTAGGACCAGTAATTCAAAATCCTAGAGCTTTTTGCTCTTCTCATCAGAAGAGCAGTGTCGCAGGAAGCAGATGTTGCTTATCAGCAATACTATGTATTTTGTACTTTGCATATTTGTTCCAAAGTAATTTCTATCTTACTAATCATTCAGTTTTGAGTAGGGTCTCTGTTTTAATACTTCATTTGTAACTCAATATATGTGTGTGTGCAATTCCAGCTGTTAAAATTTATTGAACCATTTTTTAGGATTGATCTTAAAATATTTATCTCATAGGAAAAAAATAAATTATATACCACAATATGCAGTAATTACATATCATTATTACATTATTTTATTTTCACAATAATTATATACCACAATACCACAATATTCTGACTTGGTACTGCTTTTGGAAGATATTATTTCTTTAAACTATTATAATTCATTTTATTTCATATTTATCTCACTAAGCCTAAACATATTTGAAACAGGAGTGCATTAGTCATCTGTCAGCAATATGAGATCTGCTGTAGAATTTTCTGCAAGCATAGAGCAATAGTAGACTTTGTCCATAGAAAGATATTATGTATTAGATATATAGTGTTCCCTTCACATTTGAGTGAAGTAGTTTTTAAAATAAGTTGATGGTAAGTTTCTTAGAGTTTAGCTTGTGATACTAAAAGAATCCCTGTGGATTGTTATATGTCAACGTTTTGCAATGAGATTTTAATTACAAAGATAAGGTTTTTGTGTTTGTGATGAATAGAGGATAAGAACGTCGGCTATTTTTAGTAGGTGTTAGAGAAGCATGGCCATAATTAAGAAATTTTCTTGAGTATGCCTGGCCTTTTCAAAATTTAGCTTCTGCCTTTGCCTAACTGCATGTGAATGCCTATAACAAAAAGATAAAATGTTTTAATTTTCAGTTGAAATTATTATAACTGTATATAAGAGAAAGCATCCATAAGGAGTTGCATACAAAACTCTATTGCATTTATATCAGACTAAAGGTTAATACTGCCTATTGTTTTCAATTAGGAGTACAATAGATTTGGCTGGTGGGTAGGAGAAATGAAGGGAACCATTGGCCTGGTGCCTAAAGCCTACATAATGGAGATGTATGATATTTGAGAGGCCTGGGTAAGTACATTTTAATCCAATCTTCTGTAATGGCTTATATGTTCCCTTGTTCTCTGTTTCATAAGTATGTCTTTCCTGGAACCTTTGTAGAAGTCCTGTTAAAATAAAGATTATGGCAAAATATATTGAAGGTTCAATTGAAGTACCTTTTTTCCTGGGATTCTATATGAAATATTAGACCACAGGGTACAAAAGACGATATATTTAATAACTGTTCCTTTTCCAGATTAAAAATAAAATTGGTGTTGTTTCTATTTAGTTTTGTTACTTTAGTAATATGTCTATATCCGTCTGTGCAGAAGACTGTGGAAGGGGATAGATATTTGGACTGGGTTTGAATGCATGTTTGAGGTTTTTTGGTTAATGATGAACTTTCAACTTCCCTCTCCCTAATCAGGAGAAATCTGCACTTGAAATGAAGAGTGGTATGCAGCTGCAGTTTACAGACCCAGCCTCTGGAAGAAGATTCTGCTGTACATGTTTTGTGGTTTCAGCCAATGTAGTCAGATCCTCGCCTTGCGTATATTAAACATTATAAACTGTAACTGATCATAACTTTACGGAAATGTTCTTCTTAGCCACTTTTTATAGAATTGTAATGCTAGGAAATTAAATAGATGGTAATTAACATATGGGGCACAAGCAGCCATACAGTGCCTGTTGCTCTTTTTCTAACATATTAGCAGCACTCTGTATAGCTGTAGGTTTATGTTCTTTCAGGGAATTTTTCCATCTTTTCCTGTTTTGCAGATTCAGAAAAATTAAGCAGAGCTTCGAGAGTAAACTGCTGCTCAATTCATGCATACATTAACCTTTTAATGCTCACTGTACATCTTGTGCAGTTTCATCAGAAAGTTGAGGGAAATTTATGTATAATATTTCATGTCTTCAAGGTATTCTGTTTCCAAATGTTTTTAAGTTATGCTTTAGCCAGTGATTTATTTTTCTCATATGTTTAGTATTGTATTGTTAATTACTATTTTGTTGACACACAATGAAGACTTGATTCTTTTGCTGGTGTAATAAATTGGCCTGTGTGGTAATACTGCCCTGATACCATTCTGACTTGGACATCGTAATTCTATGAAAGTTTGTGAAAATATATTAACCCCCACAATTTTTGCTAAGTCAACATGAGCTAAATTGCAGGTAAAAATATTTTTCTCCATGGTAGTGTGAAATATTTTATCTGTACCTTACAGATACTTTTGCAGAGTCAAATCTGGATACCTTGCTGGTATGTGGAATTCTGATACAGGCTGTGCAATGGAGATCTTCACCCTATGTAGATGAGCAACAGCTACCTGCATTGCATTCTTGTGTAAAAGCCAGAACTTTGTGTCTAAAAATATTGGTTGAAACATAAAAGAGTACACTAAAATACTACCACTTGTGGACAAGTGGTTGGGCAAGTCTGAGTTAATACTTTACATGCTCTTCTTTTGGAGATGTGCTTTACCATTAGCGTGCAAGATGAACTGTTTTGGATCCTCCCAGACAGTTGATTTGTGAGACCCTTAATCTGCCAACAAGGCAGGTCAGGCCAGTCTGTGAGTTGCTGAGCCTATGCAGGTCCCTGTGTAGTTGTTTGTGCTGTTTATGCTTCAGGCGGACCCTGGGAACACTCTGGGTTAAAAGGAAACATTAGTCTGAACTTGGAATTTGGATCCTTTCAGTAAACTAAGATGCTGTGCTCTATGTTAGCTAGTGTATGGTGCTTGCTGGTACACTGAATGCTAATAGGCGTCAAACGGGATGGAGTTTTGTTGTAATTTTTTAAAGAGATAGTCATTGGAATTGATTCTGTGCGTTATCAGCCAAGCATTAAAATGATAGATTATAGTCTTCAGATCTTTCACTACTTTAATTTGTCAAGCGTACTGGTGGATTGTGTACAGAATGTGAAGCGTTAATAGCGGGGCTGGAAACGCTCCTTCTCCCTTGTTAACATGGCAGCGCCATAAAACTGCCCACCAGAGTGGCATTTTATTAATTACAGAATTCCGAATCCCACCACCACCACCAAGTACTTTTTAGGGAATAAACCCTCCCCCACGTCCTGAGACGCGGTGCCGTGGCTCGGCGCTCGCTGTGGGCCCGGCCCGCTGCGGGGTGCGGGGCGCGGGGCGGCCCCGGCCCGGCCCTTGCGCTGCGCGGCCGCGGCGCTGGGTGGCAGCAGCTTTTCGTGGGACGGGCGGAGGCGGATCGCGGTCTCGTCTCTGGCCCCTTCCCCCTCCGCGCTGTCCCGCGCCGTTTCTGCCGATTTTCCAGGAGAGGGAGTCCTTACCCAAGCGATGAGGGGCAGGGCTGCTCGGCGCGGCCTCTCCTGGGTGGTGACAGCCAGAGAAATCAAGTAGCTTTTGTCTGTAGTTCTTTTTTAGGGCTTCCCCCTTCTTAGTACTTACTGCCAGCGGAGAGTAAATAAACTGCCTTAAATTCAAAACGTAAAAGATGTCCTGAAACTCACTGTAAATATGTCAGAATAAACCAGCAACGGACCATGGATGAATGGTTTACTTTATATCTGTGCAAATACCATAACCTTTTTTGGCTAAGAAAATCTCAGTTAATACAACTTAAACAAAACTCGGGTAGAAGATGCTAATCGCTTCATTTTCTTTGTTCACTTGGATTGTGCTTGCCTGTCTGTGAACAGCAAGAGAGCAAATTTTTAAAAGGTGATTGTAACTCTCACATTGTACAGCGTTTTACTTGATTATTTGCTGTGTTCTGGATTTGTATGGTACTGCCATTAGATCTTATAATAATGTTCTACTCTGCAAATTTTTAAGGTTCAAATAAAGTTTAATTGTTTGCAAACTGTTATGATGCTAATAATTCAACAGCCTGCTGTGTTACTAATGAAATTACTTTGTTATGATTAATTTGGAAAATAGTGTGTTGATTGTAGTAATTAAGCACAACAAGGTGAAGTAAATGATTCTAATGCCATCTGGCCTCCAGACTGAATGAAGAAATGAAATGGGGCTGTCATTTGAATTTATTCAGAGAAGTAAGGGTAATACAAATGCTTTTTATAGCAGAGGCACCCGGATATAATCATGCCACTCTGTAGTATCGTTTCATGTACTTCTGTATACGGATAACTGGTTCACGTATTTTTCCAGCATCTCGTTAGGATATACCTCTTTGTGCATACTGCTGCTAATTACATGTACTGATGGCAGCGTATGCACGAGTTCTTCTATCAAAAAGATGTATGGGTAAGATTTAGAGAAGTGATATGCCTCAGCTTACCTTTTGCTCCCCTATTAAGGATAAAAACTTTCTGTGACTGGAATTAAGCTGAAAGTGAATGCTAATTAAGATCCCATTCTAAATTCAAAGCCAAATGCATAAACTTCTTTCTTTTTTTTTGGCTCTGCAGTCTGACACGGTATTAGAAGGAACGTAAAGAATAACCCTTTAGAACCTGATCCAAAGACTGTTGAAACTGAGAAGCTATTAAATTCACTTGCTTTTGCATCAGGATCTCCCAACAGTAATTCAAAACCAGGCAATACAGTTTCAAAGTGCTTTTTTGCTGAATACTCTTTGTCCTCTTTCTGAAAGCGATGCAATTATTTCTGTATGCTGAACCAAACAAAAGAACAGCACTGATTTCTCTAAGCCATATGATAGAAATCCATTTTTCTATCTCTGGTAAAGCAAAATGAAGTCGTGGGTATAAGTTAGAATTCTCACTTGATAAGGTTCTGTAGGACCTAATAGGAAAGCTGTAAAATATTAAAACGTGGTGAAAGTACCCAGGTAGATGGCAGTGCTCTTCAGCTGCATGAGCCATTTGATGTTTCTCTCATCTCTCACTCAAGTTGATGAAAAATTTATTAGTATGTAACTATGGGAGTAAGCATATGCATGGACACCTTATAAACAACTTTCCACTTTACATAGCACAAAGTACTGATAAACTCGGTAAGACCTTCACTTACTAGGGTTTCTCTGAAGCTGACATTTCTCAGACAGGTGTCTGCTTAATGCCATCTTTATTTAGGAAATCTGATGCTGAGCTCAGCAAAGAGTGCTCAGCCAAATCTGCATCTCTGTCTTAGAGTTCATTTCCTGCCCAACATCCATTGTCTTACTGTGAGGGACCAGCACCAACCAACGTCACACTATGAATTTAGAATTGTGGATTCAGGCTAGGTGTGTGCACAGGATTTGGCACTTCTGGGATGCGATTGTAACTTGACTCATCTTTCCATCCTACAGGAAGAAGTAAGGGGAGCCAAAATTGTGGCAGGATGTGCAAGTGAAAGGGATGCAGCTTTTCTTATCCAACTGTGTTGTGCCAAGGAATATATATGTTTATTTTCCCTTTAAATTGTAAAACAGATCAGGCAGTGATAACCCATGAATTGTTATATCATAGCCTTTTATGGATTTGTTCAGGAGTGATTTTGTAATGGGATCTAGACAATTCTGTTTCTGCTGTCTGGAATTGTCGTTAGTCCCAACTGTCACACACAGAAATTCTTAGGGAGCTGGGTTCAAAGCAAAGTAGAGGAAAAACCTCTGCACCTGAAAGCTATGTTAACATAAGTCAAATTTAAAATGGAAAATGTCAGCTTCTTCCCAGCCTTTTGGGAGGAACAAGTCTTTTAATTAACAGGAAAAGCTTAAAAATCTGAGGTGTCATCTTGTAGCAATGTGTCGGAGAATAAAGTACAACAGTGCAGGCAGTCTGAGAAGAGCTGCTGGTAGATGAAGAGGCAGATAGTTTCAAATGCCACTAAAAACCCATCTATCTCTATTAATTTTCTGCTCTAGCAAACTGATAGGTTGGAGCTTTTATCCTAAAGTATCCTCACTGTCTCACAACCCATAGAGCAAACTTCCTTTCACCCTCTATTGTAAGGCAAGTGCTACTCCATAAAGAGATTTGTTGGCTAATGAGCATTTTACGGCAAGACTTTAAAGTTTATGCTGTGAGATGAAAAAAAAAATTCACATTCAGTTACAGTGGGAGGATTTATGTTGGCAGAAGAGAATTACCAGTTTGGCCACTTCCAATCTGCCGTAATTGCTTGCATATTTAAATATATTTACTATAGTAAATAGTGCTGTGGGGTTTTTAATGGCCACAGACAATAAGGACTTTAGTTTTACACCTCATGCTGTAAGAAAGGTATGTAGCACCCCCAAACTGACCCCCATGTAGAACTGCCTGGGTTAAAGGAAAAAAGTATTGCACAGGATCATTATCTTTCAAAAGCCAGCAGCATGGATGTGTGCCTTGGCAGCCTCCCACCCAAGAGCTGACATGGCCCAATGCTGCTTTTTTATAGTCAAATCTAATAGGGTCAGCATGAGAAGAGCAGAGCGCAGACAGTCTGACAGTCATGGGCAACTCAGTTTGTTCACTGGTGGTCTTCAGCCTCTCAGACTTAGTTCAGTGTGGAAGGGAAAAGATGAAATCTGTAAACAGTCACATGGCATCAGGAAAGCATCTTCCTTTTCTGTTGCTCTTTTCTAAGAGGACTGCCATTCTTTCCTTATATTTAAATTAAAAGCAGTCAGGCATGAATGCACATGTGTGTAGGAAGGAGTAGGTTTTATTATATCGTCACTTACAATCTTGTTTTGATGCTGGTTTCTCCTTTCTGGTGTTTATGTTGGCATGCTTATAATGGCCACACTACCTTTACTGTAGAAAAAAGGTATTTCTAGCTTTAAAAAAAAAAAAATCCAGTTGTTGAAAGATTCTATTAGCTCCTCTTTTGTCATTTCCCACCATTTTAGTGCATTGTGTCCACAGTATCTTATCAAAATCTCTGTGTTTTTTGTGATAGTAATTTCTGCTTGTGTGTAAAATACTCCAGGCGAATGTTTTGAAACATCTTTTCCTCTTATTTTCAAGCTGATTTTGGACCTAGGGTATTAGACCTCAATGAAGGGGGAAGGAGAGAATGATCTGTACATCTAGAGTTCTGTTACTTAACTAAAAAATAGGTAGTCCACATTAGCAATTGTGAGAAAAGTTTTGGAAGGTCTCTAAGCTAACCGGCTTTCTTTCCATTAGTTTCTGATTCTGAGACTCGCACATTATATTTAACCACTTCTCGACTGAGATTACCTATTCAGCTACTTGCTGTCCTGTGATAGCCAGCCAAGGTCACCTATAGGTCATTATTGACTTGTGACCAGAATTGCCTCCCTCTAATGTATCTGGTACTGCTTTAAAGGCAGAGCTCGGGAAACAAACATCTTCTCTCCTGGGCTTTGTAAATTTTAAGGTGAGTAAAAGTTCAAAATGCAGAGGCATCATCCAGAATAATCTCTCTCACTAAGCCATGTTTATGATTTGTATTTCTGTGAATACTCTGTCTTCATTTTAGTCCTGCATTCATTTACTTATAACAATTATGAAGAGGAGAACGTGTACCATGAGGCATCTCCCTAAAACATCAGATTTTGACAGAATTGAGTGAAATTAACGTTTCAGGTGCAGATTATGTGAATGCCACTTGAGAGTGTGAACCTATATCCATACCAGTGGTGGTCTCTGTCAGGTTTTGGCAAGTGGAGGAGAACAAAGAGCTACATGTCTGGCCCTTAGCTGAAAACTGAGCCTTACTGATCTATGTCTGATATTATCTTAGGCCCTTCAGTTGCACTGTTGCTTCTGAGCATTTCTAATAAATTCAATGAGCTAGAAATTTATGCAGGTGTTTGTCCATCAGGTGTGGATCGGGGTTTTGAATTATAGTCTGATCTGACAGAATGGCATACGAAACCATGATGTGATACGTTCCCATTTGCCGGTCCTCAGACAAGCTGATGATTCCAAGAAGCATACGTGGACCACAGAGGGATTTCATCATGCCCGTCTCATTAAATGGTAATAATAATGTATTGCAGTGGAATTCTGTTTTGCACATTCTGGTTGATGTTAAGGAGGCCTTCATGCAAAATACCCTTGCTTAGATGTTGTAACATCTGGAACATGGGGAATATGTGTTAGAGTAATTCAGTCTAAAACTGACCAGGGTGGCTCATAGGGATCACATAATGGATCCTGAGCAGCTACTGAGAGCACATATATTTCATTTAGTAAACAGTGTTTGATTATGAATTAATGGTGATAATGCAGACAATTATTTCAATAATTTTGTCTAGTTAACAGTAACAATAGGCATACTGTTTGTTAAATGTATTAACTGGAATTACAGTAGCTTTTCAGACTACATTCATCATAATACTTGGTAGTGTATGTCCTTCCCTTGTCTGTGGGCTTGTGACTGTTCTGCTCATCTTAAATGTTGTCATTTTTGCTGGTATTACAGAAAAAAAATTGAAATGTAGGCAGTTGTCAATGACACAAACGTCTTTTGTCTTTTCCACTGTCTGCTTCTTGAAAACAGTCAGTTCTGCATGTATAGTCTGAAACAAGGGAATTTAGCCATGTGACTCCCCCCTTTAACTCAGCAAAAGTTATGTAGGTAATTCTTAATTTGAGGGCACACTATTAACTCCTCATTGACAAGAGTAAGAATTAGTCACTCAGTTCCCTTGGCTTTATTGCAACTGCTCCTGAAATTTCTTCCTTGTGAGATACAGGATTTAGAATCAAGTTGTTAATATTGCGGAAAATTAATTTTTTTAATTTAAAGTATACTGCTAACCATCAGTTAGCCACCTGGATACAGGGCGCCAGTTTATCTATGAAGTGATTCTTGATGTTTAAAATCACTCTGTACCCAGCACTTAACAAACACAGGGAGTGTTATGAACACAAAGAGAATGGCTTTGGTGATTTTGATCTCCAGAGAAGATCTCCTTGGCGTAAGATAGTTCTTGTAACCAGATGGAAATATTTTATGTCCTACTCATTTTGAACTCCCAGTTCACACCCTGATGATTTGTACACTCTGGGCTGAGGTCTGATTGATTATACCAGGATTAAATGGGTTTTACTCTTCGGAAAATGTTGCAGGTATGCCAGCTGTGAGAAAAGTTGTATTTGACCCTGTCTGTTTCATTGTCTGCTCCATTTCCCTACCAAATCTGAATTGTATAGGGGCAGGTCTATAGCACTGTCTTGAGGAATCTTTATTATAGACAGCTGTCAATGGCAGATGAATGCTTTGGCTGTGCCTCTCCTTTCAGCCAAGGAGTAAGTCTATAATTGTGAGGATTTATCTTGTTATATGGGTATACTGACACAGAATTATAACATCTGTATATGGGCCACTGACAGTCCCCATGTCTCCTAGTATATTCTATTTTCTCTAGGCCAAATTTATTGCTCTCATAATTAAGTCCAATCCTGAGAACTTAATGGAGTTGCAGGTTCTGAAAATAGGAGGAAATACAGCTCCTTGCCAGCAGCTTGCGCAGTGTCTGCTCTGGTCTGCCCGGGGTGTAATTCCACCTGTTCCGACTGAAGGGTGGGTGACAGAGGACGTGGCTTTAGAAGAAACTCCAATTTGGTAATTTTTATTATTTGTTCCATCTCATGTTAGGAATGCCTGAGTGGCATTTTTCTCAGTAAGTCTTACACCCCTAGTTGCTAAATGGGATCACGTTAATCATGGATGACACCAAGAAATAACAGGCTTACATTGCTTCCAGGTAGAGGCGGATCAGGCACAAGGTGAAGCTTTCCAGTGGTGAGGGCAGTGAAGCATTGGGGTTGGTTGCCTGGGGAGCTTCTGTTATTTCCATTTCTGGAGGATTTGGAGAACCTGCAGGGAATGAACTCACCTGCTAGGAATGACTGAACCATGGCGATTCCTGCCTTGGGGTTGGGGCATGTACTAAATCACCTCCTAAGGTCTGTTCCAGGCCAGTTTTTTGCAATTCCGTAAGTCAGCAGTGAGCTGACACTGCTCTGAAATGGCAGAATAAATACAAGCCCAGTCATTTTCTTTGCCTGGTACACTAAAAATGCTGTTGCTCTGTGGGTTTATGTGTTCTTCATCCTCGTTCAACTTCACAGGCTCCAAGAAGAAACCAAGTTCACTGTTTCTAACCCAGCAAGCATGTTAGTTCATAACCTCGGTAATTAATTTGGTCCACAATTAGTGTATTTTTGAAAAGGTAAAGGATTCTTTCAAGTATCATATACCTTGAAGTATGGCTGGCTGTGAAAGATGTTAAACCTATTTTGAGCATATGCAGTGTTACATTGATTCTAATTGACATAGAAAGCATTTAATTAATGTATTTTTAAAGCAAAATAGCTACAATTTCAAATTGTAGCCATTTATTCACTTTAGGTAGTTTTCATTAACCACTTGGGTATCCTAGGAAATAGAGAAAAAGATAAAAATACCATTCAGTTTTGTCTGTTGTCTCTTCTGAGAGCAGAAAGGGATTTTTCCAGAGTCCACTCAAGTAAATAGAAACGTTCTTATCCTTATAATAGGCTTTGGATCAGGTCCACATGTAAGGATAGTCCCCCCCTTTTTTTTCCCATACTCTTGAATTGAATGTATGACATATATTTAATCCTGGCAGTATTCTTTATCTCTATGAGAAGTCCTTTTAATCCTCTGTGTAAGAAAGTGTTCTGTGATGTGGCTACCTGATTTTATTGAAACTCACATGTCAAGAAAAAAATTATTGCCTTCCCTGTCAAAACTGACAGTAATTACAAGGCCAAATATATTGCTGTGATTGACTTGTAAAACCAAATCTGTAATATTTCAAGTTTGTGAGTTGGCTTGTGCAGCTCTCAGGAAACATAACCCAGTATTTTCTTTGCAAACTGACATCTCTTTATCTGTTTCTTTTATCATCTTTGTTTTTATTTGTGAGAGCGGGGAGCATACAGCATTTATATGGAATGTACTGGATGGCATTTAATGAGTCGGCTTCTGGGGAAAAGTAGCTAAACAGTAGCCAAAGGAAAGACAGGAAGGTTTAAGCAACGGTACCTTTTATGTGCTCCTCTTTATGCATAAACTTTCAGCAATAAATACTGCATATTGATTTCTTAATTGTAATGGAAACATACTTGGACAGGAGCAACATTATAGCCTATTTGTTGCCTTAATTTTTAAAGAGATTTTAAATTTTAAAATGGATACTGCACTAAATTCAGGACAATGCTCTTAACTTGATGTAGAAGGGCTTGCTCGTCAAGGCTGTGTTGCTGAGAGCTCTTTCCATTTCAGCTGCCTTCCTTTCTCTTACCTTTGTAAAACCAGAAAAATCTGTACTTGGTGTTTAGCCACCCTTAGCATGTGTGAAATTCACTCCAGATCAAACAAATAATTTAAAACTGATTAGTGAAGAAGCCCCCAAATACGGTTCTGCAAAAAATAAGTATAAAAGTTTCACTTGTTTGCCTGTGAAAAAAAATGAACCATGCAATAGCTTCCAGGTTAATATTGAAGATTTCTGAGGACTTGAAGTACAAAGTGATCTTTCTTTGGCTGAAGGAAAAAAAAAGGACACGTACACATCAAATAAATGTATAAACCAAATGCTGGCTTAAAGACTTCTTAAAGGTGGACTAACAGCACTGCCTGAAAAATAAAGTAAAAAGAGGAAGATACATCTTAAATATAATGTAGTCATTTAGGTGGGGTGCAAAAAATAAATACAAGTGTTGAAGCGTTAATATTTAAGTTGTTAATATATCAACAGCCACAAAGAGACACTTGGAAGTGGCATCCACAATATTGTGTATTGTTTCAAATGTGCAATACCAGATTATTTCAGAACAGAAAAGATGAAGTTGCCGATACAGGAGAAAATATTCTCCATTTTACTTCATCATTTCCAGTCTGCTGGGTGTTAGAATGGTATTGCTGTTGGGGTTTTAATTCTTCTTTTTTTAAATTTTTTTTTTCCTTACTTAAAAAAAAAAAGGTTTATATTTTTTTCTAAATCCAAACCAGTGAAACAAAGCCTAGGAAGTAATAATTTCTTTGATTCTTAATACAGTCTGTCTTCTTAATGAGCCTACTGCACTGCCCTGAAAACAGCCCTTTACAAATAAACATGCTGGAAGTGATTTAGCCACAATGTCCAGACTGTGTAAACATCTAATTATTACAATAAAATTGTCAATAAATATACATTACTGCTCCCTTTTCAAACGTTAACCAACTTTCTCTTTGCTTGATAAAAAGGTATAAATTGTATTTTTATGTCTCAGCGGGTTTTGTTTTCATTACCCTGCTTGCTGCTCTCCAGACAAAAGAACGCAGACTAATGTCTGAGTTATTCCTGGATGGTGAAAACTCCTACAGTTGTTTATTAACATAAAGTGCAATGTTTCCTTTCACAGAAAAATGAACTCTAAGCTTTCACAATCTGATGCTTAGTCACAGCATCTTTTCTCCCACCAAAAACCGAAGCTATAAAATCTCTTACTGCAGTGGCTGTAGCTGTGGGATAAGCACACCACTGAAACACACTTATTAGAGGGAGGAGAGGCCATAATGCTGCTTTAGGACTGAGGGAGAAGATAGGAAACCACAGTAATTTCCTCAAAAATATGAAGCTGTGCTTTTCAAATTATAGTATCGTGTTGACCATAAATGTGGCATCAGCT